>NC_132927.1:13906679-14206679 GCF_047675955.1 Chlorocebus sabaeus
CTTTAAAACCTTGTGCTTTAACTTCAGTGTCTTCCAGTTAGGAATAATGCCAGAGCCGTCTGTTAGGTACTCAGAGTTAATGGGATTAATGTCAAGTAGCAGGATGTTCATTCTCTCTTCCTTAAGCTTTATTCCTTAGGTATTTTTAGATAAATGTCCTTCTAAGGAATTTCTTTTAGAAACCAGGCAATGGTATTAAGAAGCAGCAGTAATGGACTGGAAAATGAATGATATTAGGATGTGCATTTTATTTACCAATGTAAGAAATTTACTTCAATCCCCATCTGATAATCTTCTGATAATCTTTATTATTAAGTCATACATAGAGCTTTAAAAGCATGATTTTTTTTTAACTTCAAGAAGTCTCAAGAGATTTCTTAGACATATGATAGGTCATTATATTGTTAGCCATATTCTTTGTGTCTTCAAGGCCATAATCACTTTTTACTTCCTACATCTTGTGAGATAATTAGTAGCATGAATTATCTTTATTTACATGGTTTTACAAGTGAAACAGGGAGGTGCTTAGCGGTTTTTTCAGGATCTCATAACTAATCTTTGATACAGTACTTAATAGAACCTGGAATTTATATTTATACTCATTGTATTTGATTAAACATTTGTCTTATAAAATTTTAAGGTTGAAAAAGTCTTGAGAAAATCATGTTTTGAAAAACAAAAATTATGTAGTCTTTGGAAGAAGGCATGTTATGGCTGGAATCCTGGCTTCACCCTTTACCTGCTTGACTCTGAGTAATTATTTGACCTCTTTAGCTCCATTTTCTCATTTTAAATGGAATGGTAACTACCTTTCAAAATTATTTACACATTGAATACAATGTTTATAAGTGCCCAAAAAAGATACTCATTAAAATAATTAGTGTCATTTTAATATTATCTACACATTTGGAATTAGACCTTAAAAAATAAGTTAAACAGAATTAGCCAAAGTAATATGATTTGTTAGTGACAAGCTTGCAATTAGAACCAAAGCATCCTAACCCAAACCAATATTCTTTGCAGATGCATTCTTTTATTTATTGAAATTATCTAGGCTATTTAGTCAGTTACTCATTAGTGAAAACCACACCGTTCAGTATCATCACTTTTCTTTTTTCATACCCCAAATTCAAGATTTGAATGATTGTCATTTAGGCCAGAATTCCAGAAGTTTTTCTATGTGTGTGATTTAAATAATCTGGTCATTTTTAGAGAGATACTATCAAGCTCTTTTATAATCAAAAGTTTTTCAGCAGCTGTTTATGAGACTCTGCAAAGTGGATCTAGTTAGCCTTGACCTGGAATAAATAAGGCGTTGACACACTATGTCATACATTTGCCCCAGTGTCAATATCTGCTGATTCATGGAGTCATGTTCTATGTACTGGCTCTGCTCATGACCTGTGTGGCCTCTGACTAAGAACTGTGTTCATGGCTCCAGATTCATTACTCCAGCTGGATTACAGGCCTCAGGGTGCTCCTGGAGTTTGGCCTTCCCTGAGGCCAATCTTCATTGGCAGTCTTGATGTGGATCTTCTAACCCTCAATTTCCCATACCGCCTAGGCAGTTTACCACAGAAGGTGTAGTGATAGTGTTAGCTAACACTTACATAGACCTTTAATTTTGTCAGTTCTTTTATATTTATAATTTGAGCTGATGCTCATAACAGCTGTGTGAAATAAGCAGTATTATCTGTCTTACAATTGAGAAACCTAAAATTCAGTTAAGTAATTTCCCCAAAGTCATACTGATATTGAATGAAACAGCTCAGGTTTTTACAAATCCCATATTGCTTTCAACTTTCAATCATGGTTCATGATCCTGCTGCTGACAGTTGATAACAAAAGTATCCTATTATAAAAACACAATGAAAATATATAAAGTGACTGTTGTGATATGAGAGGTTTCATCATATGAAGCATAAAGAAGCATGTATGTATAAATCCATGTGGGAAATAAAGTATTGTCAAAGTGTTAATTAGGGAATAAATTTTACTTCTCTCTTTTTTCTCTCAGTACTGAGTACATGGGAGGCAGCCGATGATTGTTTCTGATTATTTCATTTAGAATACCAGAAAAAGGACCATGTCGATTATAAAAAACTTCTTGCTCTGATATATTGTGACCATCTTATAGGAATTTTTTTCACTGTTTGTGATAATAATTATCATATGTCTTTTCCTTGAACTGCCTCCACATACTCCTCTGGATTTTTTTACCCCAACCTATATGCTGATGACTCCCAAATGCAGAAGCCACATCTCTCTCTCTTTAATTTCAGTTTGTATATCAAAACTATCTGCTGGACATTTTCAGTTGATATTTCATGGTAAACCTAATTCAAAATGTCTAAAATAGAAGGCAGCAATGTCCTTTTTAAAACTGCTCTTTCTTCTGAATTACTATGAGTCAATAAATTGCATCAATTTTACTTCTTAAATATTTCTCGAATCTGTTTTCTCTTTTTATTGTTAATGCTAATATCCTATTCAGATCTTTATTATATATTGAAACTACAGAAATAGCTCCCTAAATAATTTCTCTACACCTAATTTGTTTTCTTCAAATTCATTACTCACTCTTTCTTGACTGCCATTTACCTTAAAACCATTCAATAATAGTCTTCCATTTCCACAAGATAATATAGTTTTAAAGTCTTCTCATTATCTAACTCATGACTGCCTCTTTGTCTTCATCTTTTACTCTTTCCTTGTCATGTACTTGAGGCCAAACTGCTTTAGTTGTCTGTATACTGTCATTTTTCTCACCAACATACTTTTGCTCATGCTACCTCATGCTTTTTTTCAGGAATTGTTCTCTTGTAAATAACCTACTGCCTCTCTCCCCTCTCATTCACCTGTCAAATTAGGTGTGCATCTTCTCTGCTCCCAAAATCTATTATTATCTGCCTTCTCAACTTGCACTTTGAGTTTCTTAAGGCAAGGATGCTCTTATTCAGTTTATAATTCTAGGGCAACTAATGTGTTTATATTATAGGTATAAAGTTTTTTCATTCATGCACTTTTAGAAGTTTGGTGGTGTTCTGTGAAAATTACATGATTTTAATTGTTAAAGTGTATTTCATTGTGATGTCAATAATCTCCTTAATAGCTCAGATTTAGTAAGTCTATGTTGCCCAAATTGGATTTATTATATTTGTATGTTATTTTCCCATTAAATAAATTATTTTTTACATTCTGTTATTCAATATGTTTCAATAGATTGCAAAAATATAGGATTGCTGACAGCATTATTGTAGAATCCTTGGTCTTATCAATATCATGCAGAAGAAAATACAGGTTTCTTCTACATGACATTAATGTTGGTAACTTTTTTGTGAACTCATCATACTCATTGCAGGAATAAAATAAATAAGATGTAGGTCAGTTTTCAGTCCTTTGCCCATCCAAATTAGTCCTCTTTCCTATTTTCACTAATTGAATATATCTTTTAAATAATGTATATTTCCTTGAATAGTTAACAAGATCAGATAGATATTCCTTAACCTAAATAAATGTTGCTAAATGATACCTGTCCATAGTATATTCCCCAGATGAAGAACCAATTATAGCCTGGGACCCTGTTCGTACTTATATTATGGGTAAGTTCTATACAAAACCATAATAGGCACGTATTAAATGAAAAACAAGCTTATTGTACCTATGAATTTTTCAGATAAAGGAAATACAATTTTTATTAGTGAAAAGATCCTAACATTCTTTGTAAGGTCAGCATCATTGCCATCTTGCCCTAATCCACAATTTCAATCCCAAGCCAGGTAAATATGGAATTATAAGGGCAATAAATACTACTCTGCTAAATTAAAATTTAATTTAATTTAAATTTGCTTGTTAGATTGACTTAGGTGTTTTTATTATTGACTTGTTTCAATGAGATCTCATAGTTGTATTTGTCACTTCCAAAAGTAAATTTCATAAAGGCAGTGATTACCAGAAGGTAGACAGAGATATTGAAGTGCTACAAAATCTAATGTTTATATTTCAGACCTTTTCTTAATATGAAAAAAGCTCATTCTACTGTTATTTTCTCATAAAAATATAGAATCTTTTGGAATAAAGTATGAACATATGAAAACACACTCTACAGACAACCTTTAAGGAATTGTTTTTACAGTTGACTAGTTCTTGATAATTGTAACTAATATTCTTTTTAATATTTGCATAATAATTGGATATATCTTTACTATTGAAAAGGACATATTGCAGCAATATATACTTTGTTGATAGAAAATTTATTTTAGAACTATACATGATGTAAAAAGATCCATCGTGAAAAGATAAAATTTGAAATAAAGCATTTGTTATAAAGAATTGGCATCTGGGGGCTTTGGTGTAGAGTACAGAGTAGAAAATTTATGAGAGATGAGAGCCTCTTAGACCAGGATAGTAGATGAGCTCTCCAGAAAGGGACTTTACCGGCACGTGGGTGTTTCCTAAATCTGGATAAAATCTTCATTCTGAAAGTACCACAAAAGTAGCGTTCTTGATCTTTCTCATTCATTGGTCTTTCCTTAATGCCTAGAACAGTGTCTGGCACAAAGTAGGTGCTCTGAATAAATGAGAATGGACATGCCTTCAACCAGACTCAAGAGTTTCCACATACTGGGTTTCCAGCAATCAGAAAATGGGTTATTCTTTTCCTGGTTTCACAAAATACATGGCAATAGTGAGATGAGCACACTATCCTTTCCTCAAGATAATATTCTCTCCCTCACTCACCTTACTCTACAAGTTGGTACTTGTGCTCTACTCTGCACATTTCTATTTAGGACTAGCCATATTTGCAATCCCATAATGAACTAAATATTTTCAGCAAAGATTTTCTCATACCACCATGCTGATATTCATGACCTTTTCTACCTGAAACGCCCTTTAATTTTCCTTGTTTGATTAACTCTTACTCCTTTTTCAAGACTTAATCTGGATTAGGTGCTCCTTGTATGTATTCCTATATGTTCTTGTTCTTGTCTTTTGTAATTACCCAAATCAGACAATTTCTGAG
This sequence comes from Chlorocebus sabaeus, assembly GCF_047675955.1. Lineage (NCBI taxonomy): Eukaryota > Metazoa > Chordata > Mammalia > Primates > Cercopithecidae > Chlorocebus > Chlorocebus sabaeus. The sequence continues at coordinate 13,911,703 of NC_132927.1, forward strand.
GAAACATATAGCTAAATCACCTATAGTATCACACCACAAATTATTTGGGTTCACAAGTTACCTAGCTGAAGCATTTGTTGCCTACAAGAAACCCACCTCATGGGTAGACACTCATATACTCACACATGGGTAGACACTCATACACTCAGACATGGGTTGAAAAAGATATACCATACAGATGGAAAACAAAAATGAGCAAGAGTAGTTATACTTATATCAGATAAAACAGACATTAAATCAAAAACAGTAAAAAAAAAAAAAAGATAAAGTCATTATATAATAATAAAGGGTTCAATTCAACAAAGAGATATAACTATCCTAAATGTATGTGCACCCAGATTCGTAAAACAAATACTCCTAGACCTACAGAAAGAGATAAACAGCAATAGAATAATAGTGGAAGACTTCAACACCTCAATGACAGCACTAGATAGATCATTGAGGCAGAAAGTCAACAAAGAAATTCTGGGCTTAAGCTGAGCTCTAGACCAAATGAACCTAATAGACATTCTCAGAACATTATACCCAACAATGACAGAATACACATTTTTCTCATTTGTACATGGATCATTTTCCAAAATAGATAATATATTTGGCCACAAAGCAAGTCTTAATAAAGTCAACAGAATGGACATCATACCGGTATTTTCTTCTTGGACCACAGTGGAATAAAACTAGAAATCAATACCAAGAGGAACTATCAAAACTATGTAAATACACTGAAGCCAGTCACAGTGCCTCATCCCTGTAATGCCAGCACTTTGGGAGGCTAAAGTGAGAGGATCACTTGAAGTCAGGAGTTTGAGACCAGCCTGGCTAACATGGCGAAACGCTGTCTCTACTAAAAAAAAAAAAAATACACACACACACATACACATACACACACACACACACACACACACTTAGCTGGGCCTGACGGCACATGCCTCTAGTCCCAGCTACTTAGGACGCTGAGGCAGGAGAATCACTTGAACCCAGGAGACAGAGGTTGCAGTGAGCCAAGATTGTGCCCCTACACTCCAGCCTGGGCGACAGAGCAAGACTCTGTCAATAAATAAATAAATTGAAAATAAACAGCTCGTTCCTGAATGGTCCTTGGATAAATGGTGGAATTCAGACAGAAATTTAAAAGTTATTGAAACAAATGAAAATAGAGACACAACGTACCAAATCCTCTGGGATACAGCAAAAGCAGCACTAAGAGGAAAGTTTATAGCGTTAAATCTCTACATCAAAAAGATAAAAAGGTCTTGAATTAAAAACCTAATGCCACACCTCACCCCTAGGAACTAGAAAAACAAGAACAAACTAAATCCAAAGCTAGCAGAAGAAAAGAAATAACAAAGCTCAAAGCAGAACTAAATGACAGTGAGATGAAAAAAATGAATCAAAGAATCAACAAAATGAAGAGTTGGTTATTTGAAAAGAAAAACAAAATTAATAAATGACTAGCTAGAGTAACCAATAACAAAAGAGAGAAGATTCAAATAAGTACAATTAGAAATGATAATGGTGACAATACAACTGATACCACAAAAGTACAAAAGATCATCAGAGATACTATAATACCTCTATACACACAAACTAGAAAACCTAGAGGAAATGGATATATTCCTAGAAACTTACAGCCTCCCCAGATGGAACCAGGAAGAAATAGAAACCCTGATCAGACCTGTAATGAGTAATAAAATTGAAACAGTAATGACAATGTTTCCAACAACAACAAAAAGCCTAGTACCAGAAGGATTCACAGACAAATTTTAGTACATGTACAAAGAAGAGCTGGTAGCAATCTTCTTGAAACTATTCTAAAAAGTTGAAGAGGAGGGATTTCTCCCTAACCCATTCTGCGAAACCATCATCACCCTAATACCAAAGCCAGGGAAGGACACATATGCACAAAGAAAACTACAGGCCAACATCCCTAAAAAGCATAGATATAAAAAAAAGCATAGATACAAAATTTTAGCAAACAGGCTGGGCGGGCACAGTGGCTCATGCATAGATACAAAATTTTAGCAAACAGGCTGGGCGGGCACAGTGGCTCATGCCTGTAATCCCAGCACTTTGGGAGGCTGGGGTTGGCAGATAAGTTGAGGTCAGGAGTTTGAGACCAGCCTGACAGACATGGTGAAAACCTCGTCTTTACTGAAAATACAAATATTACCTGGGCATGGTGGCTGTCTGGTGCCTGTAACACCAGCTACTCAGGAGGCTGAGGCAAGAGAATTGCTTGAACTTGGGAGGCGGAGGTTGCAGTGAGCTGAGATTGTGCCACTGCACTCCAACCTGGACAACAGCAAGACTCCCATCTCAAAATAATAATAATAATAAAATAATAACAATAATAATAATAAAATTCTAGCAAAGCAAATCCAATAACACATCAAGAAGTTAGTACACCACGGTCAAATGGGTTTCATTCCAGGGAGGCAAAGATGGTTCAACATATGCAAATCAACAAATGTAATTCACCGCATAAACAGAATTAAAGACAAAAACCATATGATAATCTCAATAGATGCAGAAAAAGTATCTGATGAAATCCAACATCTCTTCATGATAAAAACCTTCAACAAACTAGGCCTTGGAGGAGCATACCTCAAAATAATAAGAGCCATATACAACAGACCCACAGCCAACATCTTACTGAATGGGAAAAAGTTGAAAGCATTTCCCCTAAGAACCAGAACAAGACACCCACTTTCACCACTCTCATTAACATAATACTGGAATTTCTAGCCAAAGCAATCAGGCAAGAGAAAGAAATAGAAGGCATCCAAATTGGAAAAGAGGAAATTAAATTATCTCTGTTCACTGATGACATGATCTTATACCTAGAAAACCCTGATGATGCCTCCCAAAGACCCCTAGATTTGATAAATGACTTCAGTATAGTTCCAGGATACAAAGTCAATGTATAAAATCAGTAGCATTTCTATATGCTAATAACATTCAAGCTGAGAACCAAATCAGGAACTCAATCCCGTTTACAATAGCCACACAAGAAACAAAATCCTAGGAATATGCTTAACCAAGAAGGTGAAAGACCCCTTCAAGGAGAACTACAAAACACTGATGAAAGAAATTCTAGGTGATGCAAATGGAAAAACATGCCATGTTCATGGATCAAAGGAATCAATATCATTAAAATGATCATATTCCCCAGAGGAATATATAGATTCAACATAATTCCTATCAAATTACCAGCATCATATTTCACAGAATTAGAAAAAAATACTGCTTAAATTCACTTGGAACCAAAAAAGAGCCTGAATAACCAAAGCAGTTTTAAGCAAAAAGGACAAAGCTGGTGGAGGCATCACATTACCTGACTTCAAATTATACTACAAGGCTATAGTAAACAAAAACAGTATGGTACTTGTATTTGTCTGTTTTCATACTGCTGATAAAGACACACCTGAGACTGGGCAATTTACAAAAGTAAGAGGTGTTTGGACTTACAGTTCCACATGGCTGGGGAGGCTTCACAATCATGGCAGAAGGCAAGGAGGAGCAAGTCAAATCTTATGTGGATGTCAGTGGGCAAAGAGAGAGCTTGTGCAAGGGAACTCTCGTTTTTAAAACAATCAGATCACATGAGACCTATTCACTACCACGACAACAGCATGGGAAAGAGCCTCCCCTATAATTCAGTCATCTCTCACCAGGTCCCTCCCACAGCACATGGGAATTATGTGAGGTACAGGATGAGATTTGGGTGGGGACATAGAACCAAACTATATCATGCTGCCTCTGGCCCCTCCCAAATCTCATATCTTCACATTTCAAAACCAATCATGCCTTCAGAACAGTCCCCCAAACAGTCTGCTTATGAGCTGGTAAAATCAAAAGCAAGTTAGTTATTTCCTAGATACAGTGGGGGTTCAGGCATTGGGTAAATAAAGCCATTTCAAGTGGGAGAAATTGGCCAAAACAAAGGGGCTACAGGACCCATGCAAGTCCAAATCCAGCAGGGCAGTCAAATCTTAAAAGTTCCAAAATGATCTCCTTTGGCTCCACGTTTCACGTCCAGGTCATGCTGATGCAAGAGGTAGGTTCCCAGAGTTTCAGGCAGCTCCACCCTGTGACTTTGCAGGGTACAGCTTCCCTCCCGACTGCCTTCACGGACTGGTGTTCAGTGTCTGCAGCTTTGCCAGGCACACGGTGCAAGTTGTCAATAGATCTACCATTCTGGGGTCTGGAAGACAGTGGCCCTTTTCTCACAGCTCCACTAGGTGGTGCCCTAGTAGGGACTCTATGTAGGGGCTCCCACCCCACATTTCCCTTCTGCACTGCCCTAGCAGAGGTTCTCCATGAGGAACCCACCCCTACAGCAAACTTCTGCCTGGGCATCCATGCATTTCCATACATCTTCTGAAATCTAGGCAGAGGTTCCCAAACCTCAATTCTTGACTTCTGTCCACTCACAGGCTTAACACCACGTGGAAGCTGCCGAGGCTTGAGGCTTGCACCCTCTGAAGCCATAGCCTGAGCTCTACATTGGCCCCTTTCAGCCACAACTAGAGTGGCTGGGATGCAGGGCACAAAGTCCCTAGGCTGTACACAGCGTGGGGACCCTGGGGTTGGCCCACAAAACCACTTTTTCCTCCTAGACCTGTGGGCCTGTGATGGGAGGGGCTGCTGTGAAGACCTCTGACATGTCCTGGAGACATTTTTCCCATTGTCTTGGTGATTAACATTTGGTTCCAAGCTACTTATGCAAATTTCTGCAACAGGCTTCAATTTCTTCTCAGAAAATGAGGTTTTCTTTTCTATTGCATTGTCAGGCTGCAAATTTTCTAAACTTTTATGCTCTGTTTCCCTTGTGAAACTGAGTGCCTTTAACAGCACCCAAGTCACCTCTTGAATGCTTTACTGCTTAGAAATTTCTTCCACCAGATACCCTAAATCATGTCTCTCAAGGTCAAAGTTCTGTAAATCTCTAGGGCAAGAACAAAATGCTGCCAGTCTCTTTGCTAAAACATAACAGGAGTGACCTTTACTCCAGTTCCCAACAGGTTTCTTTTCTCCATTTGAGACCACCTCAGCCTCGACCTTATTGTTCATATCACTATCAACATTTTTGTCAAAACCATTTATCAAGTCTCTAGGAAGTTCCAAACTTTCCCATATTTTCCTGTCTTCTTCTGAGCCCTCCAAACTGTTCCAACCCCTGCCTGTTACCTAATTCCAAAGTCACTTCCACATTTGCGGGTATCTTTTCAGCAACACCCCACTCTACTGGTACCAAATTACTGTATTAGGCTGTTTTCATGCTGCTGATAAAGACATAACTGAGACTGGGCAATTTACAAAAGAAATAGGTTTATTGCACTTACAGTTCTACATGTCTGGGGAAGCCTCACAATCATGGCAGAAGGCAAGGAGGAGCAAGTCACATCTTATGTGGATGTCAGCAGGCAAAGAGAGAGCTTGTGTAAGCAAACTCCCATTTTTAAAACCATCAGATCTTGTGGGACCCACTCACTATCAGAAGAACAGCACAGGAAATACCCACCCCCATAATTTAATCATGTCCAAACGGGTCCCTCCCACAACGCATAGGAATTACGTGAGCTACAAGATGAGATTTGGATCGGGACACAGAGCCAAATTTTATCAGTACAGATAGAAAAATGGACACATAGATCAATGGAACAGAACAGAGAACCCAAAAATAAAGCTGCATACATACAACCAACTGATCTCTGACAGAGTTGATAAAGATATACAGTGGAGAAAGGACACACTATTCAATAAATGGTGTTGGAAAAATTGAATAGCCATATGCAAAATAGTTAAATTGGACCCCTGTCTCTCACTCTATACAGGAGTTAACTCAAGATGGATTAAAGATTTAAACATAAGATCTGAAACTGAAAATCCTAGAATAAAACCCAGGAAAAATCTGGACATCAGCCTAAGCAAAGATTTTATAACTAAGACCTCAAAAGCAAATGCAACAAAAACAAAAATAGACAAATGGGACCCAATTAAACTAAAAAGCTTCCAGACAGCAAAAGGAATAATCAACATATTAAACTGACAACCTGTAGAAGAGAGGAGATATTTGCTGTAAACTATGCGTTGAACAAAGGACTAACACCCGGAATCTACAAGGAACTCAAATAACAAGAAAAAAACAACCCCATTAAAAATTGGGAAAAGGACATAAACAGGTATTTCCCAAAGGATGACATACAAGTGGCCAACAAACGTATGAAAAAAATACTCAAATCACTAAACAGAAGAAGAATGCAAATTAAAACCGCTATAAGATGCCATCTCACACCAGTCAGAATTGCTATTATAAAACTTCAGAAAACAAGGTAGCAAAGATGTGGAGGAAAGGAACCACTATATGCTGTTCGTGGGAATGTAAATTAATACAACCTCTGTGGAAAACATATGGAGATTTCTCAAAGAAATAAAAATAGAACTACCATTCAGTATAGCATTCCCACTACTGGATATCTACCCAAAGAAAAAGACACCTGCACTTGTGCATTTATCTCAACACTGTTCACAATAACAGAGCTGTGGACTGAACCTAAGTGCTCATCCAGTGGATGACTGGATAAAGAAAATGTGGTATATATATACTATGGAATACTACACAGCCAAGAAAAAGAATGAAAATATGTCATTTGTAGCAATATAGATGGATCTTGAGGTCATTATTCTAAGAGAAATAACTCAGAAACACAAAATCAGTTACTCTTTGTTCTCACTTATAAATGGGAGCTAAGCAATGGATACACGTGGAAATACAGAGGAGAATAATAGACACTGGGGATTCCAAAGTGGGGTAGGAAGAAGGAGGTGAGAGTTGAAAAATTGCCTGTTGGGTACAGTGTTCACTATTTGGGTGGTGGGTGTACTAAAAGCCCAGACTTCACCACTATGCAATGTATCTATGTAACAGAACTACACATGTACCCCCTGAATCCATAAAAATAAAAATAAATTTTTAAAAAGTTGGCTGGTAAAGGTTAATGCAGCTTATCTTTTCACATATATGCAATTGTGTTTCAGTGCCAGAAAAAGAATTTTAATTTCCTATTGAAGTGCCTGTTTTAGCATCAGTATACCAAATTTATATTTTTTGATTTCCATGAGTAATTGGTTACCTGTGCAGCCTGAGTTAACTAGTATCATATTTTCAACTTATATCAGTGAAGTTTTGTTATCATTTTAGATTGAGGCTCCAGACATGTACCTGCTGGCCTCTCCCTTGTTCTGATCTGACATTGGTCTCTGGCCAAAATTTGAGAAGTAGGAAAATACCTTTATAATAAACATTTCAGAGATCAAAATCAAAATAGACATGTCTTCAGGAGGCATAAACCAGAAATACCAATTTAAAAACATGAATATTCTTTCCGAACTCTTGATATACTGTGGTCAGCAATATACAAAATGAAACTCCTTGAAGTTGGAACATGGTGGAACATGGTGCCTCACTCTTTCAAAGTGATACAATATTGAAATAATCTTTAGACAGGATTTTAGGAACAATTACATTACACTTAGACCAATAACATCTTAAAATCTAACTTAATATGTCACTAATAGTAGGAAACTAATAGTAGGAAACTTCCATACACCAGCTATGCAGGCAAAAACATATATAAATATTCCTTTCAGACCACCACAAGGTAAAATAAGCAGGTCTTCCTAGTGTTGAGAAATGCATCATTACCACCTCAAATCTGGCAAATTTGTAATATTTGTTCATTCTAAAAACTGAACTTTAATGATTTTACTCTAATACTTTTTCTTTATTTTTTCATTTTTAACCCTTTTGATATTGGATGTATCTTGCAGAGTCATTAATTCAATCTAGGACTTTCAGTCACCAGAACTTATTTCCTACTTAGGAGTGTAATTTGTGACTTTCTACAATTAGGCTATTAAAATTCCCACCTCATAAGTCAGTCAGTCTTTAGTAAGTGTCTTAAATTTTAGACTGAAATACATTTAAACTATTTCTCCTGCCAGAATTTAAAAAAAGTACTACTAACTTCCTTCCCAATCTGTAAGCATTAAATAAGTGTAAATTTAAAGAAATCAGACTCATTTCTAGACAGGACCTAAGCAATTATCAAGTATTCTAATAAAACTTAAATCTTAGGATATTTGTTTATTTATTTCAAGAATAAAACTGCTAGTTTTTCTGCTTAGCTAGGACTTAAATTAGATAAAACAAGGGGGCTCAACAGATAATTTAAAAAGTAAATAGGTAAAGCCCAACCTGTACTATGTTGAATAAAAAGCAAAAATCCAAATGTCTTCTAATTTTTCCAGAGTGTGTTGCAAGAGAAATTTTATAACATTTCCTTATGACAGCAGCTGTACAACAGGTTTTGAACCAGTCTAGTGTAGTGTTTAGTAAAGTGAAAGGGGTTGGGTTGTTTTATGCTTTTTAAGTTGGCATTTTACCAAGAGAGAAGTTTGGTGGTTGTTATTTTTCCCTCTTATGTTTAAGTGACAAAGTACTTGATTAAAGTGAACATGATTTTATATTAATTCTAATTTGTTCTTTTTCTGAGGAAGATAATAAAATGAAATAATCCAAATGCTTTTACACCTACACAGTATATTGCTGAGCAAATTATTTATGGAATGGAAGAAAAGATAAAGTTGCTTTTAAGAGTCCTTTAACATATCAGTTTGATAACTAGCAAAACACCTTTACAGCCATTAAATATTTACCAAGACTTGGCTTTGGACAGGGGGGCAGTTTAGTGCACCAAATTTCACTCTATGCAATGCCATTGATTAGCTATCAGAAGGACATAGTTAATAAGTAACTTCTGGTATTACATGTAGAGCACTCTACATTCTTGTCAAATCTTTTCTCTGAAGATGACCTAAAAAAAGTCAGTTACAACCAACATTCACCCCACCAATGATTGCACAAGCACAACTTTGAAAGAAAGAAAGGCCAGGCAAATCAGTTGAGCAGTACTTAAGCAATCTTTCCTAGTGACTGTTGTCATTGCTGCTGGACTTTAGAACTGAACATGTTTACATTTAATTAGAAAGGACACACAGTTTACAGCACAGTAGCTATCAATATCGGATCAGAATTGATTTCCGCTTTCTCCCTAGTGATTGCTTCCTTCAAGCTAATTAAAAAAGGCATATAATCAAATGGCTCACATAAATTTTAAAGTAAAGTAAACAATATTTCCTGGCGATCAAAACAAAAGTAAATGACATTCATCCTTATCATTAGCTACATTTTTTGAAATAATTCTGTGGCTTATAAATGTGATATAAGCCATGTTTAACATTATCAGACTACAAAGAAGAAACCTCAGTGAATGTATTACTAAGTACTTTAGCTCTCAAAGAAGCAATAACCTTAATTTTATATTTATAACCCTAAAACCTGTAGATAAAGCAATCTGATGGAACCTTGAGTTGACTTTGTTCAACTTTTCAATTTTCACATATTGTACAGAAAAACTGCTGAAAAATATAATGAAATAAATAACAAATTGATTTTCTTTTAAATAAGGTGCATACAGCACATGCATAATATGCTTAAATTAGGGATCCTCTTGGTGTAAGTGATTAACAGTTCTCTATAATTACTATAGGCAAAATCATCAACAAAATTATGATAAAAGATCATTTTTTGTAACTGCCTGTCTATTCTCTATAAAGAGACCTGCTTCAAATTTCATAAGCTAACATTTTGGTAATTATAATAAATTATGATGAAGTGATTTTAAAATAAGAAATATAAAGGGAAGTAGAAGTTACGTTCAGGATAATCACAGCCTTTCTTCCTTATCTATGGGATCTGCTATGCAATAGCATATCTAGAATGGAAGACCATCAAGACTTAAGGAAATACAGATTGTGAGCAGGTCTTAAGAAACATTAATTAACTAATTCACAAATATTTATTAAGCATTCTTGAGGTGCTAAAGATAAAAAGGTGAGTAAAACCTCTATAAGATTAGAGATTTTTGGCCAGGCGCAGTGGCTCATGCCTGTAATCCCAGCACTTTGGGAGGCCGAGGCGGCGGATCACCTGAGGTCAGGAGTTCAAGACCAGCTTGGCCAACATGGTGAAAAGCTGTCCCTACTAAAAATACAAAAATTAACCAGGCGTGGTGGCAGGTGCCTGTAATCCCAGCTACTCAGGAGGCTGAGGCAGGAGACTCACTTGAACCCGGGAGGTGGAGGTTGTAGTGAGCCGATATCACGCCACTGCACTCCAGCCTGGGTAACAGAGTGAGACTCCATCTCAAAAAAAAAAAGAGAGAGAAAGAGTAAAGATTTTGATCTGCTTTGTTTACTGTTGTATCCCCAAGCATTTACTATGTGACAATATAGTATATAAACATGTATTTACATATATGTGTGTGTGTGTGTACATTTGTGTGTGTGTGGTTGCTCAATAAATGTTTATTGAATGAATGCCCCTTTCAGGAATTATTTCACCACAAGCAAATGTTTGCTCAACTGCCAGGGGGGCTTCCAGTTGCACTTCTTTTCGGCATTCCAGGAAAACCACTGAAATCCACAATGATATTATAGTAATGAGAGTCAATGTAACATCCCCTTCAAGGATACATTAATTTCATGAAGTTAGTTTTGCTTGCTTTTCTTTCTTTCGTTTCCTTTTGAAATCTTGGGGTATTTTGAAATTACTCTTAGGGTCCACAAAGTAATTAGTCTGTAATCCACATTGATTAACTATAGACTAGTCCTAAATATCCATACCTTATCTTCTGCAGGGCATATGCAAATTACAGATTCTTGTCATCCACTGAAACATAAAAAATTAAGAACCACATGAAACAGGCTTAAGCAACAAGTTATTTTATCCATTTCACAAATATTTATTAAACTGTTTTCTAGGTAGTAGATAGAAATTAAATGGTGAAAAGACAGTTTCCCCTGGGGTTTACTCTTTATCCAGTTGAAAGGTCTGAGTACTATGGGAGAACATGAGGGGATGACCTAGGCTGGACACTAGGTCAGATTTCTTGGAGACTCTCCTATCCAAGCTGAGATCCAAAGGATATGTAGGAGCTAGTTAAGTAAAGGGAGATAGTGTCAGTGTTCTAGGGGACTTGAAGGTTATTCATCCTGACTGGAGAATAGAGGTAAATAGGTGAATGATGAGAAATGATCTATAAAGAGAGGCATGAAAAGCTTTGTAAATGAGGTTTAAGAAATTTGGACTTTATCCTAGGAAAAGTGAGGAGCCATTAAAGTGTTTTACTCCAGGGAGTGATACATTCATATTTGTGCTTTAGAAAACTCACTCAAGGCAAAGAACAACTGAAAAGACTATTGTAGTATATTAGTCCATTCTTGGATTGCTATAAAGAGATACCTGAGGCTTGGTAATTTATAAAGAAAGGAGGTTTAATTGGCTCACAGTTCTGCAGGCTGTGTAGGAAGCATAGTGGCATCTGCTTCTGGGGAGGCCACTGGAAGCTTCCAGTCATGGCGAAGGCAAAGGGGGAGCAGACATGTCACATGGCCAGAGCAGGAGGAAAAGAGAGAGAACCGGGGGGTGCTACATACTTTTAAACAAGCAGATCTGGTGAGAACTCACTCACTATTACAAGAACAGCACCAAGGAGATGGTACTAAACCATTTATGAGAAACCACCCCCATGATCTAATCACCTCCCAGCAGACCCCACTTGCAATACTGGGGATTACAATTTGACATGAGATTTAGGCAGGGACACAGATGCAAACCATATCATGTGGTAATTCACTTGAAAGAATAATAGCAGTCACTCTAAATTAAGATAGTGATAATGGGGCTTGCTATGGTTTGAATGTGTCCCCCAAAATTTATGGATTGGGAATTATTGCCACTATAACAATATTAAGAGGTGGGCCTTTAATAGGTGATCCAGCCATGAGGGCTCTGCCCTCATGAATGGATTAATGCCATTATCATAGGAGAGGGTTAATTGTCTGAGGAGTGCACTCCTAATAAAAGGATACGGTCAGTCCCCCGTTTTCTCTCTTTTGTGTGTCCTTCCAGCTTCCACCTTCCACCATGGGATGACCCTCACCGGATGCCAGTGCCATGCTCTTGGACTTTACAGCTTCCAGAGCCAAATAAACTTCTATTATTTGTAAACTACCCAGTCTGCGGTTTTCTGTTATAGCAACAGAAAATGAACTAAGATGGGGATGGAAAGAAATTGAAAGATGCAAAGGAGATTTATCTGTAAAATAGCATAGACTGTGAGGTGAGATATAAATATTAAGGATGATATGTAGGTTTCATGCATGAACAACTGAATAGATGGTGATGCCTAAGGAAAGGAGGAGGAAGAGAAAGAGCCAATTTGCAGAGGGGTACAAAATAAGATCATGAGTTCAATTTTAGACATTGAGTTATAGATATTTGAAGAATGGTCACATGGAGATGTTTATGAGGTGGTTATAAGGATCTGTTGCTTAGGATAGAAATCTGAGCTGGAGAGAAATACTTCAGAGTTAAATGTCATTAGTTATATAGATGATCAAGTGAAGCCACCTGATATGGTTTGGATTTGTGTCCCCGCCCAAATCTCATGTTGAATCGTGATCCCCAATGTTACAGGAGAGGCCTGGTGGGAGGTGATTGGATCATGGGGATGGATTTCCCCCTTGCTGTTCTCGTGACAGTGAGTTCTCATGACACCTGATTGTTTAAAAGTGTGTATCACCTCCCCTTGCTCTCTCTCTCCTGCTCTGCCATGTGAAGATGTGCCTGCTTCCCCTTCACTTTTCACCATGCTTGTAAGTTTTCTGAGGTCTCCCCAGCCGTGCTTCCTGCACAGCCTGCAGAACTATGAGCCAATTAAACCCCTTTCCTTACAAATTACCCAGTGTCAGGTAGTTCTTTATAGTAATGTGATAACAGACTAATACACTATCAGTGTGGGTTGCAATCAGGAGAGACTAGGTAGCATGAGAAGACAGCAGTTAAAGGTTGAGTAGAAGACAAGAAGACCTCAAAGAAGATTGAAAAGCATCAAGGAAAGTAAGCAGAAACCAGAAGTGTATTGTCATGGAAAGCAGGGAAAATTTCTAGAAAGAATTCATCTCAGGTCAAATAAGAAGCTTGAAAAGTGTCTTTTAATGCAAAGGAGAGTAATAGATGCTGGGAACTCCAAAACGAGGGACATTGGGAGGTGGGTGAGGGTTGAAAATTTACCTATTGGTTACAGTGTTCAGTGTTTCAGTAATGGGTACACTAAAAGCCCAGACTTCACCACTACACAATATATCCATGTAGCAAAACTGCACATGTACTCACTGAATCTATACAAATAAATTTTTAAGTTATCTTTTGTATTTGGTAACATCATTGGAACACTTGGAGACAGAGAAGATTATAGACCCTTGAATTGACGTTGAGAAGATAAAGACAGCAAACATAGACCATTTGATTCTAAATGAGATGATCCCAAACCAGGTCCAAGAGAAATTTTAGAACAAACAGGAATATTTTCATAATTTAGTGAGTCAAAATCCATGATAGAAAACAACAACAAAATCTTCTAAGTAGTATGTCTGGTCCAATTAACTAAAAAAATAAGTTCCTGAACTTTGTTATATTTCCTGGATTTGAGCTTCAGTATATCTCCGTGTTCTCTTACAATTCCAAAGCTATCCTGCTCAGAGAAGGGCGAGGTGAGGCTTAGCGATTACAGATCTGGTGTCTTATTAGAGAGTGGGAATACTTGTAGCTATACAAACTACTCCCTAGCTAGAGCAATTTTTTTGAAAGGCAAATATTCTTATGCTTTCTTTAAAATCCTTTAGTAGTTTCTCATTTTCCCTTTGATAAAGACCAAAATATTATATATTTCAGGAAGATTCTATGTGCTCTGATCCCAACCACTTTTTTTTAATGCTCTCTGAACACTGCCTAACTGGGATTCATTTAGCTCTTCAGCCATCCTTTCTCTTACCATCGGCCTTTGTACATGTTCTCCCCTGTGCCTGAAAAATTTTTGTCCACCCTCCTTCAAATTAATGCCTACTTTTATCTTTAAATCTCAACTCAAATGTCACCTCCTTTGCTTTATAGCATTTATAATAATTTGAAACATGTGTTTAGTCAGTACTCATCCCTAGCCCTAGCAAAGCACCCAGCACATAGTAATCACTCATTTATAGGAGGAAGGGAAGCAGGGCCTGAGGTATCTCAATGCAGTGACCCAATTCTGAGTAAAACAAAGCATCTGCTTACAATAGGCATGTACCAGCTGAGCCCTATATTCAGCAATTCAATTAATCAAGTAGCTCTTTAGAAGCAGCTATGTAGCAAGCACTGTGCATTTGTAATATTCTCATAAATTGTGTTTATTTAGACCTCATATCTGAAATCAGCATCAGTGCTTGTCCAAAAACTAAGCTGTATATAATGTAAAATAAAACTATGTATTTAAAAAGGCTTGATTTACTTTGCCTAAGGGAGTTGGGATCATTAATAAAATTTTAAAATATTGGGCCTAAGTAAGAACAGTTGATTGTTTGCTATTACATTTTTAGTATAAAAATGTATTCATGTTGATGTTATAGGGCATAATTTCCAATTATGGAGAAACTAGCTAGTGAGAGTGTGCTGAGCGCCTCAAAAATTCTTTTGGCTAGAACTGATCCTTATGCAGATGGCACTATTCTCTTGTGACTGAGTACCCCCATCTAAGTAGAATTAGGATGAAAAATGATATGATAGCTTATTTTTAACTAGGTGTCTTCACTGAAAAATCATGTAAAGATAATTTTGTCTAGCCTTCAATACTAAGCAGGAATACATCAACATAGTGAGAGCATCTTATTTTTTTATAAGGCATCAACATCCTATTGTACAATTCTAATAAGTCCCATTCTGAGCTGGATTATGTTACCCTACCAATGAGCTTCTTCACAGAATTGGAAAAAACTGCTTTAAAGTTCATATGGAACCAAAAAAGAGCCCGCATCTCCAAGACAATCCTAAGTCAAAAGAACAAAGCTGGAGGCATCACGCTACCTGACTTCAAACTATACTACAAGGCTACAGTAACCAAAACAGCATGGTACTGGTACCAAAACAGAGATATAGACCAATGGAACAGAACAGAGTCCTCAGAAATAATACCACACATCTACAGCCATCTGATCTTTGACAAACCTGAGAGAAACAAGAAATGGGGAAAGGATTCCCTATTTAATAAATGGTGCTGGGAAAACTGGCTAGCCATAAGTGGAAAGCTGAAACTGGATCCTTTCCTTACTCCTTATACGAAAATTAATTCAAGATGGATTAGAGACTTAAATGTTAGACCTAATACCATAAAAATCCTAGAGGAAAACCTAGGTAGTACCATTCAGGACATAGGCATGGGCAAAGACTTCATGTCTAAAACACCAAAAGCAACGGCAGCAAAAGCCAAAATTGACAAATGGGATCTCATCAAACTAAAGAGCTTCTGCACAGCAAAAGAAACTACCATCAGAGTGAGCAGGCAACCTACAGAATGGGAGAAAATTTTTGCAATCTACTCATCTGACAAAGGGCTAATATCCAGAACCTACAAAGAACTCAAACAAATTTACAAGAAAAAAACAAACAACCCCATCCAAAAGTGGGCAAAGGATATGAACAGACATTTCTCAAAAGAAGACATTCATACAGCCAACAGACACATGAAAAAATGCTCATCATCACTGGCCATCAGAGAAATGCAAATCAAAACCACAATGAGATACCATCTCACACCAGTTAGAATGGCGATCATTAAAAAGTCAGGAAACAACAGGTGCTGGAGAGGATGTGGAGAAATAGGAACACTTTTACACTGTTGGTGGGATTGTAAACCCTCTGAAGCAACACAGAATTCTGTAAACTGCCTCTTCAAATACTTGAAGAGACTTATCATAGACCTTTAATTTATTCTCACTTCCTGCCCAGTATGTTTTTTCAGCAGTTTTCCATAAAACCTAGTAAGTTTTACAGACCACTCACTACCTGGTAAGCCCTCCTATGGAGGTGCTTCAAAGTATCCCTATTATAAATTGTAACAGGCATAACTGAATTCAGGTCTGATTAGGTCCAATTTGGACACTGCTGTAGCTTGGATGTTTGGCCCCTACAAACCTCATGTTGAAATTTAATCCCCAGTGTGGTGGTGCTGGGAGGTGGAGCCTAGTGGGAGGTGTTGGGGTTATGGGGGCAGATCCTGCATGATCTACTTGAGGCCTTTCTCATGGTAATGAGAGAGTTCTCACTCTTAGTTACCACTCTATTAGGTCTTTCTCGACGAAAGATGGTTGTTAAAAGCATCCCACACCTCCCCGCTCTTTCTCCTGCTTCCTTTCTTACCATGTGATCTTTGTACAAGCCAGCTCTGCCATGGGTGGAGGCAGCCTGAGGCCCTCACCAGATGCCCAATTTCAAACTTGTCCAGACATCAGAACTGTGAGCCAAATAAACCTTTTTTTCTTTAAAACTACCCTGCCTCAGGTATTATTTTATAGCAACGGAAAGCAAATGAACACAGACACTATACTATTGGGGGCCATGTTTGACTGTTCCTTTGTATCTTGTCAAGGTTCATTCCTGCTGAATTTGGTTAGCCAGTTTTCACTCCTACTCTGTGTGTGTGGATGGGAGTAGTGGTGGAGCAGGGATTCAATTAATAGACTTTCTTTATTAGAACAGTTTAGACTCATGGCACAATTAAGGAAGTAGCACAGAATTCCCACATAACCTCCCCAACACACAGTTTACCCTTTTATTAATGTCTTGTATTGATGTGGCACATTTGTTAAAACTAATGAAAACATACTGATGTATTATCATTAGCTAAAGTCCATAGTTTACATTAAGGTTCACTCATTATATTGTACAGTTTTATGGCTTTGAAAAATGCATAATGTCATATATTCATTATTACAGTGTCATAGAGAGTTTTACCATACTAAAATACCCATGTGCTTGTTATGCATGCCCATACTTTTTATTCCTCTCCCTTCCTCTGAATCCCTAGCAACTACTGATCTTTTTAATGTCTCTGTAGTTTTGTTTATTTCACAATGTCATATTGTTGGAATCACACAGTGTATAGCCTTTTGAGACTGGCTTCTTTCACTAAGCAATATGCGTTTAAAGTTCTTCCATGTATGTTCATGGCTTGATAGTTCTTTTTTATCATTAAAAAATATTCCATTGTATAGACACATTATAGTTTGTTTATATATTCACCTATTGAAAGACATCTTGGTTGTTTCCAGTCTGGGGAAATTATGAATAAAACTAGTATAAACATTCTTGTGCAGGTCTTTGTATGGACATAGGTTTTTATTGGGTAAAAACCTTGGAGCATGATTGCTAGATCATATGGTGACATTCTTGGGCTGTGTCCCCACCCAAATCTCATCCAGAATTGTAGCTCCCATAATCGCCATGTGTCGTGGGAGGGGAGGGACCCGGTGGGAGGTAATTGAATCATGGGGGTGGATTTTTACCATGGTGTTCTCATAATAGTGAATAAGTCTCACGTTTTATAAAGGGCAGTTCCCCTATATACAGTCTCTTGTCTGCCACCATGTAAGACAGCCTTTGCTCCTCATTCACCTTCAGCCATGATTATGACCCTAGCCATGTGCAACTGTGAGTCTATTAAACCTCTTTTTCTTTATAAATTACCCATTCTCAGGTATATCTTTATTAGCACTGCAAGAACAGACTATTAAATATGGTGAGGCTATATTTAGCTTTGAAAGAATCTGCCAAACTATCTTTCAAAGTGATTGTACTATTTTGCATTCCCACCAGCAATGGATGAGATGAATGAGGATGTTGTACAACAATGGGTATTTTTAGGTTTTTGGATTCTTGCCATTCTAATAAGTAGTGTAGTAGTATATCATTGTTATTTTAATTTACAATTCTCTGATGACATATTATGTTGAGCCTCTTATATGCTTACTTAACCATCTATATATTTTCTTTGCCTAAGTGTCTGTTGAGATCCTTTACCTTTTTTTTTTTTGAGACAGAGTCACTCTGTTATCCAGGCTGGAGTGCAATGGCAAGATCTCGGTTCACTGCAACCTCTGCCTCCCAGGTTCAAGCGATACTCCTGCCTTAGCCTCCTGAGTAGCTGGGACTACAGGCATGCACCACCATGCCTGGCTAATTTTTGTATTTTTAGTAGAGACAGGGTTTTACCATGTGGGCCAGGCTAGTCTTGAACTCCTGACCTCAAGTGATCCACCTGCTTCTGCCTCCCAAAGTGCTGGGATCACAGGCTTACTCATTTTTAAAATTAAGTTATTTATTTTCTTATTGTTGATTTTAAAGAGCTCTTTGTGTATTTTGAATACCAGTCCTTCATTAGTATGTGTTTTGCAAGGATGTTCTCCTATTTTGTGAATTGTCTTTTCATTCTCTTAACAGTGCCTTTTGTAGCACAGAAGTTTTTACTTTTAATGAGGTCCAACTTACCTGTTTTTTTCTTTCATAGATCATGTTTTTGATGATAAATCTAACAACTGATCAGCAAGCCCGAGGTCACCTAGATTTTCTCTTGTTTTCTTTAAGAAGTTGTATAATTTTGTGTTTTGCTGTTATAGTCCTATGGTCCATCTTGAGTTACATTTTGTGAAAAGCGCAAGGTCTTTGTCTAGGTTCGTTTTTTCATATAGATATCCAATTATTCCAGCACTATTTGTTGAAGAAAAAGAAACTATTCTTTGTCCATTTGGTTGCTTATGCTACTTTGTCAAAGATCAGTTGACAGTATTTGTGTGTATCTGTTTCTGGGCTCTCTTCTCTTCCATTGATCGATTTTTCTATTCTTTTGCAACACAATGCTGTCTTGATTACCATAGCCTTACAGTAAGGCTTGAAGTTAGGTGGTGTCAGTCCTCCAATATTGTTCTCCTTATATACTGAGTTGATTATTTGGGGTCTTTTGCCTCCCCACATAAGCTTTAAAAATCAATTTGTCAATACAAAATAATTTGCTGGAATTTTTATTGGGATTGCGTTGCATGTACAGATCAAATTGGTAAGAACTGGCATCTTAACAATACTGAGTTGTCTTATCCAAGACTCAGTTTATTTACATCTTTGATTTTTTTCATCAGAGTTGTATAGGTTTCCTCATATAGATCTGGTACATATTTTGCGGGATGTATACCTAAGTATTTCTCTTTTTGGTACTAATGCAATCTCAAATTAAAATTGTTCATTGTTGCTACATAGGAAAGCAATTGACTTTAAATTGTATTGCTACATAGGAAAGCAATTGACTATTAAAATAATCTTATGTCGTACAATCTTACTATAATCACTAATCATTACTAGTTCCAGGAGTTGTTTTATTTGTTTGTTTGTTTGGTTGGTTGGTTGGATGGTCTGGAATGTTTTTTTCAATTTCATGGGATTTTCTACATAACCAATCATGTCATCTGCAGAAAAAAAGATAGTTTTATTTTTTCCTTCCCAATCTTTATACCTTTCACTTTCTTTTCTTGTCTTACTGCATTAGCTAGGACTTCCAGTACCATGTTGAATAGAAGTAGTGAGAGGGCACTTCTTACCTTTTTTTGATCATAGGGGTAAAGCATCTAATGTCCTACCATTAAATATGACAACTGTATGGTTTTTATAGATGTTCTATATAAAGTTGAGATAGCTCCTCCCTATTTCTAGGTTACTGAGAGGTTTTTATCATGAATGGGCATTTAATTTTGTCAGATGCTTCTAATACATTAAGTCTCACTTGGTCATAGTAATTCCTTATATATTGTGTTGTGGTAATATTTTGTTTAGGGTTTTTGCATCTTTGTTTACTGGTTTTTAAGTTTTACTTTCTTGTAATGTCTCTCTCTCTCTCTCTCTTTTTTTTTTTTTTTTTTTTTTGAGACTGAGTTTTTCTCTGTTGCCCAACCTGGAGTGCAGTGGTGCAATCTCAGCTCACTGCAGCCTCCCCCTCCCAGGTTCCAGTGATTCTCCTGCCTCAGCCTCCTGGGTAACTGAGATTACAGGTGTGCACCACACACCCGGGTAATTTTTGTATTTTTAATAGAGACAGGGTTTCACCATGTGGGCCAGGCTGGTCTCGAACTTTTGATCTCAGGTTATCGACCTGCCTTGGCCTCCCAAAGTGCTAGGATTATAGGCATGAGCCACGGTGCCTGGCCTCTTAACTTGGTTTTGGTATTAGGGTCATGCTAGCCTCATTAATTGAATTAGATGGTGTTTCCTCTGCTTGTATTTTTTGGATGAGATCATAGAGAATTGATATTATTTCCTTCTTAAATATTGAGTAGAATTCACCAGTGGGCCTGTTGCTTTCATTTTTGGAATGTTATCAATTATTTTATTGAATTTGTTTAATAAATAAATGTTTATTCCAATTATTTATTTCTCCTTGTATGAGTTTTGGTAGTTTGTGTCTTTCACAGAATTGATCTCTTTCATGTAAGTTATTAAACTTACAGGCATGGAGTTGTTAATAGCATTTTTCTATTATGCTTTTAATGTCCCTGAGATCAGTACAGATTGTGCATCCCTAATCTGAAAATCCAAAATGCTCAAAGTGTAAAACTTTTTGAGTGTTGACATGACATCACAAGTATAAAATTCCACACCTGACCTCATGTGACAAGTCACATTCAAAATGCAGGGACACAACACACAGTTTATTCAGCATCCTCAAGAGAAAAAAAGACCCTCCCAGCCCATTCAGCTGCAATATATCTTTTCTGAGCATACCCAGATTTCCCTACACAAGCACACCTACAAAGCATAATAAAATAGCATGTGTGCAGGCTGGATGCATGAACAGCAGGTCACTATAATGCCCCACATGGGGCCAGGATTTACATATGTTGCTCACTGTATGTTTTTGTTTTCTATTGCTTTGCTTATTCTCTGCTCTGTGGTATAAAGATATTGTTGAAAAAGGCTAAAAGGTCTGCAGATGCCCCATTGGGAACAATGATAAGAAAAAGAAGAATCATTTATGTTTATCCATAGCTCAGAAAGTCATGCTATTGGAGAAACTGGACAGCAGTGTAAGTGTGAAATGTCTTACAAAAGAGTATAGTGCTAGAATGACTACCATATATTACCTGTGTCACAGAAGGATAAGCCATTGAAGTTCTGTGCTTAAAGTGATGAAAAATAGAATACTACATAAAGCTAAAAGTGAAGACCTCAGTCATGTGCTGAAAGAGTAGATCTGTCAGTGTTGAAGTGAATATATGACATGTAATAGTGTACTGGTCATGAAACAAGCAAAGATCTAGCACAATGAACTGAAAATTGAAAACCTGTGAATATTCAACAGGCTGGTTGCAGAAACTGAGAAAAAGAATGATATTAAATTTTTAAAGATTTGTGGTGATAAAACTTTTGATCACAAAGCAGCAGAGAAATTCATTGACAAATTTGCCAAGGAAATTACAGATGAAAATCTGATGCCATCAAACCAAAAGGGAAGATAGCAAGAGATGCCACAAAGTATCAACAAAACCACCAGAAAGCAATTAGCAAAATGGCAATAGTCTTTACTATCAATAATTACCATGAATTTAAATGGATTAAATTATCTTAAAAAAGGACATACTGTGGCTCAATGAAAAAAAAACAAGACCCAACTATATGCTATCTACAAGAGACTAACTTTACTTTTAAGGACACATAGACTGAAAGTGAAAGGATAGAAAAAGATATTCCACATAAATGCATACCAAAAGATAGCAGGGGTAGCTGAATATTCTTGGACAATTTAGACTTTAATTCAAAAGCTGTAAAAAATAGGACATTATAATAATGATATTATTATATAACAGTCATAAATATAACAGTCATAAATATTGTTTTAGACAATATAGACTTTAAGTCAAAAACTATAAAAAGGAGACAAAGAGGACATTATATAATGGTAAAGAGACCCATTTATCAAGAGGATATAACAATTACAAATATATATGCATGCAACATCAGAATACCTAAATATCTAAAACAGATATTAAAGGATCAGTGGAGAGACAAATTGCAACAAATTAATAGCAGAGGACTTCAATATACCACTTTATTTATTTTTTGTTTGTTTCCAGTGGGGTTGGAGAATACCCCACTTTAAGCAATGGACAGATTATACAGACAGAAAATTAATAATAAAAGATTAGATGTGAACAACACTTTAGCCCAAATGGAACTGACAGAAATATACGGAACATTCAGTCCAACAGGAACAGAATACACATTCTTCTCAAGCACACATGGAACATTCTCCAGGATAGATCACCTGTTGGAGTACAAAACAAGCCTTGGCAAATTGAAGAATATTGAAATCATATCAAGTATTTTTTTGACCACATTAGTTTGAATCCTAGAAATCAAGAACAAGAGGAATTTTAGGTAATTCACAAATACATGGCAATTAACATGCTCCTGAACAACCAATGCATAATGAAGAAATTAAAAGAAAAATTTTAAAATATCTTGAGACAAATGAAAATTGAAACACAACATACCAAAGCTTATGGTATAGAGGAAAAGCACTTCTAAGGAAATTTTACAGCAATAAATGCCCATATCAAAAAAGAAGACATATTTCTAATAAGTAACTTAAGATTTCTCCTCAAGGAACTAGGAAAAGAATAACAAACTAAGCCCAGCCCAAAGTTAGCAGAAGGAAGGAAATAATAAAGCTCAGAGCAGGAAAAAAATGAAGTAGAGACTAGAAAAACAGTACAAAAGATCAATGAAAGTAAGACTTGGTTTTTTAAAAAGATAAACAAAGTCTACAAACCCTTAGCTAGACTAAGAAAAATAGAGGGAAGATTCAAGTAAATAAAAATCAGAAATGAAAGAGTTGACCGTACAACTGCTAACACAAAAATACAAAGTAACAGACTATTATGAATAAATATATGCCAATAAATTGGATAACCTGGAAGAAATGGATAAATTCTTAGACAATAGAACCTACCAACACTGAATCATGAAAAAGCAGAAAATCTGAACAGACCACTAATGACTATAAGGAGGTTAAATCAGTAATAAAAAAAATCTTTCATAAAAAGTTGCCCAGGACCTGACAGCTTCACTGCTGAATTCTACCAAACATGTAGTGAAGAACTAATACTAATCCTTCTCTAACTGTTCCCAAAAATTAAAGAGGAGAGAATACTTCCAAACTCTTTTTGCAAGGCCACCATTACCTTGATCCCAGAGTCAGACCAGGACATTACAAGAAAAGGAAATTACAGGCCAATATTCTTGATAACATAGATAATTCTCAACAAAATGCTGCCAAACCAAATTCAACAACACATTATAAATCTACCATTATCAAGTGGGATTTATTATTGGGATGCATGGATGGTGAAACGTATGCAAATCAATACATTTGATACATCACATTAACAGAACGAAAAACAAAAGCCATGTAATTATCTCATTAGATGCAGAAAAAGCATTTGACAAAATTCAACATACTTTCATGATTAAAAAAAACAACAACAACAACTGTCACCAAACTGGGTGTAGAAAGGATGTACCTCAATAAAATAAAGGCCATATGAGAAGCCCACAGCTAACATTACACTCAGCAGTAAAACATTAAAAGCCTCTCCTTTAAAATCTGGGATCAGACAAGGATGCCAGCTCTCACCATTTCTATTCCACATAGTGGAAATTCTTGCCAGAGCAGTTAGGCAAGAGAAAGAAATAAAAGTCATTCAAATAGGAAAGAAAGAAGTGAAATTGTCATTGTTTGCTGACAACAGGATCACAAACCCTGAAGACTCCAAAAAAAAAAAAAAAAAAATCCTCTTAGAACTAATAAAACAGGTTGGGTGCAGTGGTTCATGTCTGTAATACAAGCACTTTGGGAGGCCAAAGCAGGAGGATCACATGAAGCCAAGAGTTCAAGACCAGCCTGGGCAAAATAGTGAGACCTCATCTCTATTTAAACAGTTTAAAAAATAGGCATGTTGGCACATGTCTGTAGTTCTAGCTGTTTGGAAGGCTGACACAGGAGGATTGCTTGAGCCCAGGAGTACAAGGTTACAGTGAACTATGATTGCACCACTGGACTCCAGCCTGGGTGGCAGAGAAAGATCCTCTAAAAGAACAAAAACACAAAAAACAGATACGGTAAAATTGTAGGATACAAAATCAACACCCCCAAATCCATAACACTTCTATGCACTAACAACAAACTATCCGAACAAGAAATCAAGAGAACAATCCCATTTGCAATAGCTACCCCCTAAAAAAAAATAAACCTTAGGAATAAATTTACCAAAAGGAGATGTAAGACCTGCACAATGAAAACTCTAAAATGTCAATGAAAGAGATTGAAGAGGACATAAATAAGTGGAAGGTTATCTCATGTTCGTGAATTAAAAGAGTTAATACTGTTAAAATGTCACACCAAGTGATCTACCCAAAATCATATACAGATTCAGTGCAATAATTATCAGAATTCTAATGTCATTGTTAATAGAAATAGAAAAAAAAACTATCATGAAACTCATATGGACACCCCCAACACACACACACACACACACACACACAGCAAAACCACATAGCCAGGGGAATCATGAGCAAAAAGAACAAAGCTCGAGGCATCATAGTAGCTGATTTCAAATAATACAACAGAGCTGTAGCAATTAAAACGGCATGATACTGCCAAAAAATAGACCTACTGACCAATGAAACAGAATAGAGAGCCCGGAAATGAACCCTCATATATATCATCAATTGATTTTTGCCAAGGTGCCAAGAATACACAATGGGAAAAGGATAGTCTTTTCAGTAAATAGTGCCTAGAAAACTTGATATTTACATGCAGAAAAATGCAGTTGGACCTTTATCTCTCACCACACACAAAAGTCAACTCAAAATGGATTAAGGACTTAAATGAAAGGCCAGAAACTATAAAACTACTAGAAGAAAACATAGGAGGGAATCTATATAATGTTGCTTTATTGGATTTGACCCCAAAAAGCATAGCCAACAAAAGAAAAAAATAGACAGATGAGATTACACAAAACTAAAAAGCTTCTGTACATCAAAGAAAACAATTAGCAGTATGATGAGACAGCCTATGGATTGGGAGAAAATACTTGCAAACCATACATCTGATAAAGGGTTAATATCCAAAATATGTGAGGGACTCAACTCAATAGCAAGAAAACAAAACACCCAATTTAAAAATGGGCCAGGGATTTGAATAGACACTTCTCAAAAGAAGGCATACAGATAGCCAGTAGATATATGAAAAAAATGCTTAACATTGCTAATTGTAGGGAAATGCAAATTAAAACCACAATAACATATCTTACACCAATCAGAATGGCTGTTGTATTAGTCCATTTTCACACTGCTGTCAAGAACTGCCCAAGACTCGGTATTTTATAAAGAAAAGAGGTTTAATTGACTCACAGTCCCACACAGCTGAGGGGGCCTCAGGAAATTTGCAATCATGGCAGAAGGTGAAGGGGAAGTAAGGATCTTCTTCACATGGTGGCAGGAGAGAGAAATGCAAGCGGGGGAAATTCCAGACACTTACAAAACCGTCAGATCTCCTGAGAACTCACTCACTGTCATGAGAACAGCATTGGGGAAACCACCCCCATGAACCAATTACCTCTCACCAGGTTCCTCCCTTAGCACCTAGGGAATTGCAATTCAAGATGAGATTTGGGTTCTAACCATATCAGCTGTTACCAAAAAGACAAAAGTTAACATGTGTCAGTGAGGATATGGAGAAAAGGGAACCCTTGTATACTCTCGGTGGGAACATAAATTAATTCAGCTGTCCCTCAGCATCTGTTAGGGGATTGGTATCAGCACCCCAAGTGGATAGCAAAATCCATGGATAGTCAAATCCCTTTCATAAAATGGTATAGTGTTTGCATATAACCTATGCACATCCTCCTGTATACCTTAAATCATCTCTAGCCTATACCTAACACAATGTAAATGCTATGTAAATAGTTGTTACACTATATGTTTAGGGAATAATCACTAAAAAAAAAAAATCTGCACATGTTCAGTACAGACACAACCATCTTTTTTTTTTTTTTCAGACCAAGTATCACTCTGTCACCCAAGCGTCAGTGCAGTGGCATGATCGTGACTCACTCCATCCTCCGCCTTCTGGGTTCAAGCGATTCTCCTGCCTCAGCCTCCCGAGTAGCTGGGATTATGGGCTTATGCCACAATGCCTGGCTAATTTTTTGTATTTTTTAGTAGAGATGAGGTCTTGCCACGTTGATCAAACTGGTCCCAAACTCCTGGGCTCAAGCGATCCAACTGCCCCAGCCTCCCAGCCAGCAACAATCTTTCTTTTCTTAAAAAATATATATGTGTGTGTGTGTGTGTGTGTGTGTGTGTGTGTGTGCATGTGTGTATTTTTCATCCATGGTTTGTTGAATCCACAATTGCAGAATCCATGTATTCTGGGGCCAACTGTGTGTCCATATATTGAGGGCCAACTGTATAACCATTATGGATAACTGAAAAGCAGGTTCCTCCAAAAACTAAAAATAGAATTATATGATCCAGCAATCTCACTTCTGGATATTTACCCAAAAGATTTGAAATCTTTTTTTTTAAGGGCAGAGTTTTGCTCTGTGACCCAAGCTGGAGTGCAGTGGCATGATTGTAGCTCACTGCAGCCTCAAACTCAGGGGGTCAAGCAATCCTGCCTCAGCCTCCTGAGTAGCTGGACTACGAGTGTATGCCTCCACACCTGATTGATTTTTTAAAAATTTTGTAGAGACAGGGTCTCACTATGTAGAGCAAGCTGGTCTTGATCTCCTGGCCTCAAGCAGTCCTCCCACCTCAGTTTTCCAAAGTGCTGACTTCACAGGTGTAAGCCACCACAACTGTCCTGAAATTATTTTTTCAAAGAAATGTCTGCATTTCCATGTTCATTGCAACATTATTCACAATAGCCAAGTTATGGAATCAACCTAAGTATCAGTACCATCAACAGATGAACGGATAAAGAAAATGTGGTGTATATATCCAATACAATACTAGTCAACCTTGGAAAAGAAGCTATGAGTTCTGTCATTTGTCTTTGGCTTTAGTTTTTTGAAGTTTAATTGTGATGTGTCTTTGCATTCATTTATGTGAGTTTTCCCATTTGGAGTTTTCTCAACTTCTTGTAGGTTTCTGTGCCTTGCCACATTTGAAAGTTTTCAGCCATTATTTCTTTAACTACTTGTTTTTTAGCTCTGTCCTCTTCCATTTCTCCTTCCATGACTCTGATGACCCAAATGTTAGATTTTATTTTTTTTTCTTTTTTTTGAGACAGAGTCTCACTCTGTCGCTAGGCTGGAGTGCAATGGTGTGATCTCAGCTCACTGCAACCTCCCCCTCCCGGGTTCAAGCGATTCTCCTGCCTCACTCTCCTGAGTAGCTGGGACTACAGGAATGCACCACCACACCCAAAAAATTTTTGTATTTTTTAGTAGAGATGAGGTTTCACCATGTTGGCCAGGATGGTCTCAATCTCTTGACCTCGTGATCCGCCCCCCTCAGCCTCCCAAAGTGCTGGGATTACAGGCGTGGGCCACCTCACGTACCCGTTAGATCTTTTATTATAGTCCACAGGTCCCTGAAGCTATGATAGTTTTTTTCAGTCTATGTCTCAGTTTTTCATATTGAATCGTTTTTATTGTTCTGTCTTCCAGTTCTCTTATTCTTTCTCTGTCCCTTCAATTCTGCTATTAAGCCTATCCGCTGGGCTTTTCATTTCAGTTATTTTATTTTCAGTTCTAAAATTTCCATTTGTTTCTTTTTTACTATTGTTATACTTTAAGTTCTGGGGTACATGTGAAGAACATGCACTTTTGTTACATAGGTATACATGTGCCATGGTGGTTTGCTGCACCCATTAACCCATCACCTACATTCGGTATTTCTCCTAATACTATCCTCCCCTTGACCCCCACCCACCGACAAGGCCCAGTATGTGATGTTCCCCTCACTGTGTCCATGTGTTCTCATTGTTCAACTCTCATTTATGGGTGAGAACATGAGGTGTTTGGTTTCCTGTTCTTGTGTTAGTTAGCTGAGAATGATGGTTTCCAGTTACCTCCACTTCCCTGCAAAGGACATGAACTCATCCTTTTTTATACTGCATTGTATTCCACGGTGTATATGTGCCACATTTTCTTTATCCAGTCTATCACTGATGGGCATTTGGGTTGATTCCAAGTCTTTGCTGTTGTGAACAGTGCCACAGTAAACATACGTGTGCATGTGTCTTTATACTAGAATGATTTATAATCCTTTGGATATATACCCAGTAATGGGATTGCTGGGTCAAATGGTATTTCTTGTTCTAGATCCTTGAGGAAATGCTACACTGTCTTCCACAATGGCTGAACTAATTTACACTCCCACCAACAGTGTAAAAGCATTCCTATTTCTCCACATCCTCTCCAGCATCTGTTATTTCCTGACTTTTTAATGATCACCATTCTAACTGGCGTGAGATGGTATTTCATTGTGTTTTCATTTGCATTTATCTAATGACCAGTGATGATGAGAATTTTTTCATATGTTTGTTGGCTGCATTAATGTCTTCTTTTGAGAAGTTTCTGTTCATATCCTTTGCCTACTTTTTGATGGGGTTGTTTTGTTCTTGTAAATTTGTCTAAGTTCTTTGTAGGTTCTGGAAGTCAGGTAGTGTGATGTCTCCAGCTTTGTTCTTTTTGCTTAGGATTGTCTTGGTAATGCAGGTCTTTTTTTGGTTCCATATGAAATTTAAAGTAGGTTTTTCTAATTTTTTGAAGAAAGTCAGTGGTAGCTTGACAGGAGCATTGAATCTATGAATTACTTTAGGCAGTATGGTCATTTTCAAGACATTGATTCTTCCTATCCATGAGCATGGAATATTTTTCTATTTATTTGTGTCCTCTCTTATTTCCTTGAGCAATGGTTTGTAGTTTTTCTTGAAGAGATCCTTCATATCCCTTGTAAGATGTATTGCTAGGTATTTTATTCTCTTTGTAGCATTTGTGAATGGGAATTCACTCATGATTTGTCTGTCTGTCTGTCTGTTATTGGTGTATAGGAATGCTTGTGATTTTTGCACATTGATTTTGTATCCTGAGACTTTGCTGAAGTTGCTTATCAGCTTAAGGAGGTTTTGGGCTGAGATAATGGGGTTTTCTAAATATACAATCATGTCATCTGCAAACAGACAATTTGACTTCCTCTCTTCCTATTTGAATACCTATCAATGCTTTCTCTTGCCTGATTGTCCTGGCCAGAACTTCCAATAATATGTTGAATGGGAGTGGGTAAGAAAGGGCATCCTTGTCTTGTGCCAGTTTTCAAAGGGAATGCTTCCAGTTTTTGCCCATTCAGTATGATATTGGCTGTGGGTTTGTCATAAATAGCTCTTATTATTTTGAGATACGTTCCATCAATACCTAGTTTATTGAGAGTTTTTAGCATGGAGGGCTGTTGAATTTTGTCAAAGGCCTTTTCTGCATCTGATGAGATCATCATGTGGTTTTTGTCATTGGTTCTGTTTGTGTGATGGATTACGTTTATTGATTTGCGTATGTTGAACCAGCCTTGCATCCCAGGGATGAAGCTGACTTGATCGTGGTGGATGAGCTTTTTGATGTGCTGCTGGATTCGGTTTGCAAGTATTTTATTGAGGATTTTTGCATCAATGTTTATCAAGGATATCTGCCTGAAATTTTCTTTTTTTGTTTTGTTTGTCTCTGCCAGGTTTTGGTATCAGGATGATGTTGGCCTCATAAAATGAGTTAGGGAGGATTACTTCTTTTTCTGTTCTTTGCAATAGTTTCAGAAGGAATGGTACCAGCTCTTCTTTGTACCTCTGGGAGAATTTGACTGTGAGTCCATCTGGTCCTGGACTTTTTTTGGTTGATAGGCTATTAATTACTGACTCTATTTCAGAACTTTTTATTGGTCTATTCAGGGATTCTACTTCTTCCTTGTTTAGACTTGGAAAGGTGTATGTGTGCAGAAATTTATCAATTTCTTCTAGAGTTTCTAGTTTATCTGTGTAGAGGTGTTTATAGTATTCTCTGATGGTAGTTTGTATTCTATGGGATCAGTGGTGATATCCCCTTTATCACTTTTTATTGCAGCTATTCGACTCTTCTCTCTTTTTTTCTTTATTAGTCTGGCTAGCAGTGAATCTATTTTGTTCATCTTTTCACAAAACCAGCTCCTGGATTCATTGATTTTTTTGAAGGGCTTTTTGTGTCTCTATCTCCTTCAGTTCTGCTCTGATCTTAGTTATTTATTACCTTGTGCTAGCTTTTGAATGTGTTTGCTCTTGCTTGTCTAGTTCTTTTAATTGTGATATTAGGGTGTCAATTTTAGATCTTTCCTGCTTTGTCTTGTGGGCATTTAGTGCTATACATTTCCATCTGCACACTGCTTTAAATGTGTCCCAGAGATTCTGGTACGTTGTGTCTTTGTTCTCATTGGTTTCAAAGAACATCTTTATTTCTGCCTTAATTTCATTATTTACCCAGTACTCATTCAGGAACAGGTTGTTCAGATTCCATGTAGTTGTGCAGTTTCCTTATCCTGAGTTCTAATTTGATTTCACTGTGGTCTGAGAGACTGTTTGTTGTGATTTCCGTTCTTTTGCATTTCCTGAGGAGTGTTTCACTTCCAATTATGTGGTCAGATTTTGAATAAGTGCAATGAGGTGCTGAGAGGAATGTATATTCTGTTGATTTAGGGTGGAGAGTTCTGTAGATGTCTGTTGGGTCCACTTGGCGCACAGCTGAATTCAATTCCTGAATGTCCTTGTTAATTTTCTGTCTCGTTGATCTGTCTAATATTGACAATGGGATGTTAAAGTCTCCCACTATAATTGTGTGGGAGTCTAAGTCTCTTCATAGGTCTCTAAGAATTTGCTTTATGAATCTAGGTGCTCCTGTATGTAGTGCATATATATTTAGGACAGCCCTTCTTGTTGCATTAATCACTGTACCATTTTATCATACCCTTCTTTGTCTCTTTTGATCTTTGTTGGTTTAAAGTCTGTATTATCAGAGACTAAGATTGCAACGCCTCCTTTTTTTTTTTTTTTTTTTTTTTGCTTTCCATTTGCTTGGTAAATATTCTTCTATCCCTTTATTTTGAGCCTTTGTGCGTCTTTGCACGTGAGATGGGTCTCCTGAATACAGCACACTGATGGGTCTTGACTCTTTATCCAGTTTGCCAGTCTGTGTCTTAATTGGGGCATTTAGCACATTTATATTTAAGGATAATATTGTTATGTTTGAATTTGATCTTGTCATTATGATGCTAGCTGGTTATTTTGCCCATTAGTTGATGCAGTTTCTTCATAGTGTTGATGGTCTTTACAATTTGGTATGTTTTTGCAGTGGCTGGTACCAGTTTTTCCTTTCCATGTTTAGTGCTTCCTACAGGAGCTCTTGTAAGGCAGGCCTGGTGATGACAAAAATCTCTCAGCATTTGCTTCTTTGTAAAGGATTTTATTTCTCCTTTGCTTATGAAACTTAGTTTGGCTGGATATGAAATTTTGGGTTGAAAATTCTTTTCTTTAGGAATGTTGAATATTGGCCCCCACTCTCTTCTGGCTTGTAGTTGTTTCTGCCAAGAGATCTGCTGTTAGTCTGATGGTCTTCCCTTTATGGGTAACCTGACCTTTCTCTCTGGCTGCCCTTAACATTTTTTCCTTCATTTCAACCCTGGTGAATCTGATGATTATGTGTCTTGGAGTTGCTCTTCTCAAGGAGTATCTTTGTGGTGTTCTCTGTATTTTTTGAATTTGAATGTTGGACTGTCTTGCTAGGTTGGGGAATTTCTCCTTGATAATATCCTGAAGAGTGTTTTCCAACTTGGTTCCATTCTCCCCATCACTTCAGGTACACCAATCAAAAGTGGATTTGGTCTTTTCACATAGTTCCATATATCTTGGAGGCTTTGTTTGTTCCTTTTCATTCTTTTCCTCTAATCTTATCTTCACACTTTATTTCATTAAGGTGATCTTCAATCTCTGATATTCTTTCTTCCGCTTGATCAGTTTGGCTATTGATATTTGTGTATGCTTCACAAAGTTCTCGTGCTGTGTTTTTCAGCTTTATCAGGTCATTTATGTTCTTCTGTAAACTGGTTATTCTAGTTAGCAATTCCTCTAACCTTTTTTCAAGGTTCTTAGCTTCCTTGCGTTGGGTTAGAACATGCTCCTTTAGCTCAGAGGAGTCTGTTATTACCCGCCTTCTACAGCCTACTTCTGTCAGTTCATCAAACTCATTCTCCATCCAGTTTTATTCCCTTGCTGGCAAGGAGTTGTGATCCTTTGGAGAAGAGACATTCTGGATTTTGGAATTATCAGTCTTTTGTGCTGGTTTCTCCCCATCTTCATGGATTTATCTATCTTTGGTCTTTGCTGTTGGTGACCTTCGGATTGGGTCTCTGACTGGACGTCCTTTTTGTTAATGTTGATGCTATCGCTTTCTGTTTGTTAGTTTTCCTGTTAACAGGCCCCTCTGCTGCAGGTGCTGGATTTTGCTGATTTCCACTCCAGACCCTGTTTGCCTGGGTATCGCCAGCAGAAGTTGCAGAATAGCCATAATTGCTGCCTGTTCCCTCCTCTGGAAGCTTCGTCCTAGAGGGGCACCCCCCAGATGCCAGCCAGAGCTCTTCTGTATGAGGTGTCTGTTGGCCCCTACTTGGAGGTGTCTCCAAGTCAGGATACATAGGTGTCAGGGACCCACTTGAGGAGGCAGTCTGACCCTTAGCAGAGTTTAAATGCTGTGCTGCAAGATCTGCTGGTCTCTTCACAGCCATCAGGCCAGGACATTTAACTCTGCCGTAGCTGCGCCCACAGCCGCCCCTTCCTCAGGTGCTCTGTCCCACCCAGGGAGATGGAGGTTTTATCTATAAGCTCCTGACTGGTGCTGCTGCCTTTTTTTTTTTTTTTTTTTTTTTTTTTTGGAGATGCCCTGCCAGAGAGGAGGAATCTAGAGAGGCAGTCTGGCCACAGTGGCCTTGCTGAGCTGCAGTGGGCTCCACCAAGTTCGAACTTCCCTGCAGCTTTGTTTACACTGTGAGGTAAAACCGCCTACTCAAGCCTCAGCAGTGGTGGATGCCCCTCCTGACACCAAGCTGGTGCATGTGAGGTCGACCTCATACTGCTGTACTGGCAGTGAGAATTTCAAGCCAGTGGATCTTAACTTGCTGGGCTCTGTGGGGGTGCGACCTGCCATGCCAGACCACTTGGCTCCCTGGCTTCAGCCCCCTTTCCAGAGGAGTAAACAATCTGTCTCACGAGCATTCCAGGTGCCACTGGGGTATGGAAAAAAACTCCTGCAGCTAGCTCGGTGTCTGCCCAAACGGCTGCCCAGTTTTGTGCTTGAAACCCAGGACCCTGGTGGCGTAGGCACCAGAGGGAATCTCCTGGTCTGCAGGTAGCGAAGACCGTGGGAAAACCGCAGTATCTGGGCCAGAATGCACAGTTATTCAGGCTCAGTCCCTCACAGCTTCTCTTGGGTAGGGAAGAAAATTTCCCAACCCCTTACACTTCCCAGGTGAGGCAATGCCCCACCCTGCTTTGGCTAACCCTCCATGGGCTGCACCCACTGTCCAATCAGTCCCAATGAGATGAACCAGGTACCTCAGTAGGAAATGCAGAAATCACCTGCCTTCTCTGTTGATCTCACTGGGAGCTGCAGCCCAGAGCTGTTCCTATTCAGCCATCTTGCCAGCAAATCCTCCATTTGTTTCTTAATTGCATCTTCTATTTCTTCCATTTCCTCAAAAGCAGAAGTCTACCTTCTATTAAGTTTGACAGTATAATTTTTTCATTTTAGTGATGCCCATTATGTATTATATGATAAAATTCAAGATAAATTTTGTTGCCTGTGAGCTATACAGTGGTATATAAACATAAGTGGCTTTGTGAGTATAATCTCCTACCACTCTGCTTCCCACATCACCAAATTTATGAAGCACACAATATACTCTTAGATAATCAGGAGCTGGCCCTACATCAATTCCAGGTGCTGTAGTATATTTAATAGTTAGATATTTTTGGCTAGGCGCAATGGCTCAGGCCTATAATCCCAGCACTTTGAGAGGCCAAGGTAAGTGGATCACTTGAGATCAGGAGTTCAAGACCAGCCTGTGCAACATAGCGAAACTCTGCCTTTACCAAAAATACAAAAATTAGCTGGGTGTAGCGGCGTGTCCCTGTAGTCCCAGCTACTCAGGAGGCTGAGGTAGTAGAATCGCTTGAACCCTGGAGGTGAAGGTTGCAGTGAGCTGAGATCATGCTGCTGCACTCCAGCCTAGGTGAAAGAGCAAGACTGTCTCAAAAAAACCTCCAAAAGGTTCAATATTTTTTAATGCTTCCTTAGAATTATTTTTATAGGTTGTTACATTTCTAAACATGAATTCAGCAGATATTTAGTGACACCCAATTTGTATTGTGAAATGTAGCATCCAGAAAGCTTTTAATAAATATTAATAAATATATTGACAAGTTATCCAGTTTAAGATTCTTGAAATTTTAAGTGCAGTATTAATTAGCTTGCTTTATAACAAAGAAATTATTTTTTCTCTGAAAGTACTTTAGCAAGTTATTTTATTAAAATAAATCAACTGCAGTAACAGTGGAAGCAAATCATTGAAGTTACTAGACTGTCTGATTTGCAGATTAAGCTTCCACATCCACACTCTTATCCATTCTGAATGTATTTCCCTCTATCTGTATGTCATTAAAAATTAAACCCTATTATACTGTAGCATATGCTGATTTCCTTAAAAATAAGTGAGGAAGTCAATGATTTTCTTTTTTCAATTAAAAATAATGTTTAAGACGGGGTCTTGCTATGTTGCTCAGTCTGGTCTAGAACTCCTTGTCTCAAGCAATTCTCCTGCCTTTGCCTCCCAAAGTGCTGATATTAAAGCATGAACCACCATGCTCAGCTTCAACTATCTTCTTGAAAGGGTCTTAGCAAATTAATTGATGTAGTAAACCAGGAAATAAAAGTAGACATTATCCTTTCAGAAATGTATTCTTAGGAAAAAGCAGCACATACTTCTACATTTCATATTTGCTTAGGTTTTATTTTAATTCAGTAAAACAAGCCAAACCTGCCCATTTTTTAGAAAAGAATGATTTAAGAATGTTATCAGTAAGCGAACAAAGGTTAAGAAAACTAGTTTCCTTCTCCCAATTCATGAAAAACCTGTAGGGACAGGCAGTTGTTTTTCTCAGTAAAATGTTTATAAAATACTTGAGTATTGTGTAACATTTTGTACAAAGTTAATTAGATATAAGTAATTCCTTTTAATAATTATACAGATATGAATGCCTATTCTCTGGCAAATATTGTGCCAGTTATTTTGACACATGTAGATCACCTCATTTCATTCTCATATGATTTCCATGATATTTTTCTCATGATTTTGGAGTTGAGGAAATTAATATTCAGTAGGTAACTTTTTTTCCCAGTGTTACTCAGAGTGAGTGACAAGACTGAAATTGTTGACATAGTGGTCTGGATAATTCTCTGTTGTAGGAATCTATCCTCTGTTTACCAGCATCTCTAGCTTCTATTTACTAAATGCTAGTACCATCTCACCCTCCCCACTACCCCCACCAGTTGTGACAAAAATGTCTTCAGGTGTTGCAGAATGTCCTCTGAGGAACAAAATTACTCCTGGTTAAGACCTACTGATCTATATTGTTGTACCTCATCTCTAAATTTTAATCCAAAAATATATATCCAATTAAAATAAATAGCATATATACAACACACTAATGATTGAGCAATTACTGTAAAATAAATGAAGCATAAACAGAATAATAAGTGCATATTCTAGGATGATGAGTAAAATGATCTCCTGTAAGGACTTGGCCAATACCTGATCATGGAGACAAGAGAGGAAATCAGGAAAAGTAGCATCAAAACTTGATATAAATGGAAAAGTACTAATTGCAAAAAAAAGGCTGAATCCATGTGTAACATTACAATTAAGAGAGAGTTCAATGAGCAGGTAGGCAGACAAGTTGAAGAGAATATAAATATCTGTAAGCAAAACATATAAGTGGCTCATAAACCTGATAATTCCAAGTTATATTTAGCTGGGGTGGCATAGAGAGTCAGGGACCAGGAAAATAGTCAGGGCCATAGACAAAGTAATAGACCAGGGAACATCGAAACCAAGATAGAAACCACTTCAGAAGGGAAATCTATTACATGGTACTCACTGGAGTAATACACATTAAGGACATTTTCTACCTTGGCCTGCCATTGGACTTAATGTGGTGAGCAACATAGGAGACAATGTGCAGGCTTATTTGATGTGAATTAGAAATATGATCTTATCAAATATTAGTGAGTAAAAATATTTTTAAAGTTTTACCTTCTACACTAAATTATAAAAGTTAAATTTATAAAGAATTATATAATTTTAAAACTGGAAGAGTGATTTTAAACTTTGCTTATCTTATTGTTACTTTTGGTGTTTTAGACATGAAGTCCTTGCCGAGGCCTATGTCCTGGATAGTATTACCTAGGTTTTCTTCTAGGATTTTTATGGTATTAGGTCTAACATTTAAGTCTCTAATCTATCTTGAATTAATTTTCATATAAGGAGTAAGGAAAGGATCCAGTTTCAGCTTTCTACTTATGGCTAGCCAATTTTCCCAGCACTATTTATTAAATAGGGAATCCTTTCCCCATTTCTTATTTTTCTCAGGTTTGTCAAAGATCAGATGGCTGTAGATGTGTGGTATTATTTCTGAGAGCTCTGTTCTGTTCCATTGGTCCATAACTCTGTTTTGCTACCACTACCATGCTGTTTTGGTTACTGTAGCCTTGTAGTACATTTTGAAGTCAGATAGCGTGATGCCTCCAGCTTTGTTCTTTTGACGTAGGATTATCTTGGCAATGCGGGGTCTTTTTTGGCTCCATATGAACTTTAAAGCAGTTTTTTCCAATTCTGTGAAGAAAGTCTTCGGTTGCTTAATGGGGATGGCATTCAATCTCTGATTACCTTGGGCAGTATGGCCATTTTCACAATATTGATTCTTTCTATCCATGAGCATGGTATGTTCTTCCATTTGTTTGTGTCCTCTTTTATTTCACTGAGCAGTGGTTTGTAGTTCTCCTTGAAGAGGTCCTTTACATCCCTTGTAAATTGGATTCCTAGGTATTTTATTCTCTTTGAAGCAATTGTGAATGGAAGTTCATTCATGATTTGGCTCTCTGTTTGTCTGTTACTGGTGTATAAGAATGCTTGTGATTTTTGCACATTGATTTTGTATCCTGAGACTTTGCTGAAGTTTCTTATCAGCTTAAGGAGGGTTTGGGCTGAGATGATGGAGTTTTCTAAATATACAATCATGTCATCTGCAAACAGGGACATTTTGACTTCTTCTTTTCCTAAGTGAATACCCTTTATTTCTTTCTCTTGCCTGATTACCCTAGCCAGAACTTCCAACACTATGTTGAACAGGAGTGGTGAGAGAGGGCATCCCTGTCTTGTGCCAGTTTTCAAAGGGAATGCTTCCAGTTTTTGCCCATTCAGTATGATATCGGCTGTGGGTTTGTCATAAATAGCTCTTATTATTTTGAGACACGTTCCATCTATACAGAATTTATTGAGAGTTTTTAGCATGAAGGGCTGTTGAATTTTGTCAAAGGCCTTTTCTGTATGTATTGAGATAGTCATGTGGTTTTTGTCTTTGGTTCTGTTTATATGCTGGATTACGTTTATTGATTTGCGTATGTTGAACCGGCCTTGCATCCCAGGGATGAAGCCCACTTGATCATGGTGGATAGGCTTTTTGATGTGCTGCTGGATTCAGTTTGCCAGTATTTTATTGAGGATTTTTGCATCAATGTTCATCAGGGATATTGGTCTAAAATTCTCTTTTTTTGTTGTGTCTCTGCCAGGCTTTGGTATCAGGATGATGTTGGCCTCATAAAATGAGTTAGGGAGGATTCCTTCTTTTTCTATTAATTGAAATCGTTTCAGAAGGAATGGTACCACTCCTTCTTGTACCTCCGGTAGAATTCGGCTGTGAATCCATCTGGTCCTGGGCTTTTTTGGTTGGTAAGCTATTAATTATTGCCTCAATTTCAGAGCCTGCTATTGGTCTATGCAGGGATTCAGCTTCTTCCTGGTTTAGTCTTGGGAGAGTGTAAGTGTCCAGGAAATTATCCATTTCTTCTAGTTTTTCTAGTTTATTTGCATAGAGGTGTTTATAGTACTCTCTGATGGTAGTTTCTATTTCTGTGGAGTTGGTGGTGATATCCCCTTTATCATTTTTTATTGCGTCTATTTGATTCTTCTCTCTTTTCTTCTTTATTAGTCTTGCTAGCGGTCTATCTATTTTGTTGATCTTTTCAAAAAACCAGCTACTGGATTCATTGATTTTTTGGAGGGTTTTTTTGTGTCTCTATCTCCTTCAGTTCTGCTCTGATCTTAGTTATTTCTTGCCTTCTGCTAGCTTTTGAATGTGTTTGCTCTTGCTTCTCTAGTTCTTTTCATTGTGATGTTAGGGTGTCAATTTTAGATCTTTCCTGCTTTCTCTTGTGGGCATTTAGTGCTATAAATTTCCCTCTACACACTGCTTTAAATGTGTCCCAGAGATTCTGGTATGTTGTATCTTTGTTCTCATTGGTTTCAAGGAACATCTTTATTTCTGCCTTCATTTCCTTATGTACCCAGTTGTTATTCAGGAGCAGGTTGTTCAGTTTCCATGTAGTTGAGTGGTTTTGATTGATTTTCTTAGTCCTGAGTTCTAGTTTGATTGCACTGTGGTCTGAGAGATAGTTTGTTATAATTTCTATTCTTTTACATTTGCTGAGGAGTGCTTTACTTCCAGCTATGTGGTCAATTTTCGAATAAGTGCAATATGGTGCTGAGAAGAATGTATATTCTGATGATTTGGGGTGGAGAGTTCTGTACATGTCTATTAGGTCCGCTTGGTGCAGAGTTCAGTTCAATTCCTGGAGATCTGTTTTAATTTTCTGTCTCGTTGATCTGTCTAATGTTGACAGTGGGGTGTTGAAGTCTCCCATTATTAATGTATGAGTTAGGGAGGTAACTTTGTAAGTCTAAGTCTCTTTGTAAGTCTCTAAGGACTTGCTTTATGAATCTGGGTGTTCCTATATTGGGTGCATATATATTTAGGATAGTTAGCTCTTCCTGTTGAATTGATCCCTTTACCATTATGTAATGGCCTTCCTTGTCTCTTTTGATCTTTGATGGTTTAAAGTCTGTTTTATCAGAGACTAGGATTGCAACCCCTGCGTTTTTTTGTTCTCCATTTGCTTGGTAGATCTTCCTCCATCCCTTTATTTTGAGCCTATGTGTGTCTCTGCATGTGAGATGGGTCTCCTGAATACAGCAACCTGATGGGTCTTGACTCTTTATGCAATTTGCCAGTCTGTGTCTTTTAGTTGGACCATTTAGTCCATTTACATTTAAGGTTAATATTGTTATGTGTGAATTTGATCCTGTCATTGTGATATTAGCTGGTTATTTTGCTCATTAGTTGATGCAGTTTCTTCCTAGCATCGATGGTCTTTACATTTTGGCATGTTTTTGCAATGGCTGGTACCGGTTGTTCCTTTCCATGTTAATGCTTCCTTCAGGATCTCTTGTAGGGCAGGCCTGGTGTTGACAAAATCTCTAAGCATTTGCTTGTCTATAAAGGATTTTATTTCTCCTTCACTTATGAAACTCAGTTTGGCTGGATATAATTCTGGGTTGAAAATTCTTTTCTTTAAGAATGTTGAATATTGGCCCCCACTCTCTTCTGGCTTGGAGAGTTTCTGCTCAGAGATCTGCTGTCAGTCTGATGGGCTTCCCTTTGTCGGTAACCCGACCTTTCTCTCTGGCTGCCCTTAACATTTTTTCCTTCATTTCAACTTTGGTGAATCTGACAATTATGTGTCTTGGAGTTGCTCTTCTCGAGGAGTATCTTTGCGGCATTCTCTGTATTTCCTGAATTTGAATGTTGGCCTGTCTTACTAGGTTGGGGAAGTTCTCCTGGATGATATCCTGAAAAGTGTTTTCCGACTTGGTTCCATTTTCCCCCTCACTTTCAGGCACACCAATCAGACGTAGATTTGGTCTTTTCACATTATCCCATATTTCTTGGAAGCTTTGTTCATTTCTTTTTCCTTTTTTTCCTCTAGACTCCTCTTCTTGCTTCATTTCATTCATTTGATCTTCAATCACTGATACTCTTTCCTCCAGTTGATCAAGTCGGTTACTGAAGCTTGTGCATTTGTCACGTAGTTCTGTGTCATGGTTTTCATCTCTATCAGTTCTTTTAAGGTCTTCTCTGCATTGATTATTCTAGTTATCCATTCATGCATTCTTTTTTCAATGTTTTTAGTTTATTTGCACTGGGTACGTAGTTCCTCCTTTAGCTCTGAGACATTTGATTGACTGAAGCCTTCTTCTCTCAACTCGTCAAAATAATTCTCCATCCAGCTTTGATCCATTGCTGGTGATGAGCAGCGTTCCTTTGGAGGGGGAGATGCACTCTGATTTTTTGAATGTCCAGCTTTTCTGCACTGCTTTTCCCCCATCTTTGTGGTTTTCTCTGCCTTTTGTCTTTGATACTGGTGATGAACTGATGGGGTTTTGGTGTGGGTGTCCTTTCTGTTTGTTAGTTTTCCTTCTAACAGTCAGGACCCTCAGCCGTAGGTCTGTTGGAGATTGCTTGAGGTCCACTCCAGACCCTGTTTGCCTGCGTATCTGCAGTGGAGGCTGCAGAAAATAGAATATTTCTGAACAGCGAGTGTACCTGTCTGATTCTTGCTTTGGAAGCTTCCTCTCAGGGATGTACCTGGCCGTGTGAGGTGTGAGTTGTCAGTCTGCACCTAGTCGGGGGATGTTTCCCAGTTAGGCTACTCAGGGGTCAGGGACCCACTTGAGCAGGCAGACTGTCCATTCTCAGATGTCAGCCTCTGGGCTGGGAGAACCACTGCTCTCTTCAAAGCTGTCAGACAGGGTCATGGACATCTGCAGAGGTTTCTGCTGCTGCTTTTTTTTTTTCTTTGCTATGCCCTGTCCCCAGGGGTGGAGTCTACAGAGACAGGCAGGCCTCCTTGAGCTGCAGTGGGCTCCACCCAGTTCGAGCTTCCCGGAGGCTTTGTTTACCTACTTAAGTCTCAGCAATGGTGGGCGCCCCTCCCCCAGCCTCGCTGCTGCCTTGCAGTTAGATCTCAGACTGCTGTGCTAGCAATGAGGGAGGCTCCATGGGTGTGGGATCCTTCTGGCCAGGTGTGGAATATAATCTGGTGTGCCGTTTGCTGAGACCCTTGGTAAAGCGCAGTATTAGGGTGGGAGTTACCCGATTTTCCAGGTGTTGTGTGTTTCAGTTTCTAAAGGGATTCCGTTCCCCCTTGCACTTCCCAAGTGAAGCCATGCCTCACCCTGCTTCAGCTCTGGCTGCTCGGGCTGCACTAGCTGACCAGCACTGATTGTCCGGCACTCCCCAGTGAGATGAACCTGGTACCTCAGTTGAAAATGCAGAAATCACCCGTCTCATGTGTCACTCGCACTGGGAGCTGGAGGCTGGAGCTCTTCCTTTTTGGCCATCTTGCTCGCAACCCCCCAAAAAGGAATATTAATAGGACTTCTCATGCAAGTTGTGACATTTAGTGAGTTAACATATAGCATTTATTTTTAGATACTGTTTTCTCTTAAAATGCAAGAAAATGCTATTGCAGGATTTTAAGTGACATTATCTACTTCCATCTTTTTAAAAAGATCATGTCCCTTGTTTGGGAAAGTCTTGGTAGTAATTAACAGGTTTCCAAGACATTTTGAATGCTAAGAAGCTTTTGAACTTGCGGATACAATCCAAACATGTCCATCTGAGAGAAAAATCAAATTGAGGTATAAATTTGCCCCCTAAAAATTAAATGATAAAAGACTAGGAAGTGAGGAGTGATTAGGAAATTAAATCAGGATGCTCATAATTTTAATAATGGTGAGATTTTTAAAACTTAATCATTGATTCTAATTGGTTACAGTATACTGGTTACTGCTTTAGGCATGATAGACAAATGCAGAATTCCCAAATTAAGCTGTCTCACTGAGTTTTAAACCAGGCCATATACGTAAAGTTAAAATATAAGGGAATGGAGTAGGCTAAGATTTTTTAAACAGTTTACAAAAAGCATTGCCATTAAAGAAACAATGATAAATTGAACTTTATTTAAATTGAGAACTTACCTTCATCAAAAGACAGCATTAAGAGTCAGGCATGGTGGCATATGCCCATAGTTCAAGCTACTCAAGAGGCTGAGGCAGGAGGATTGTTTGAGCCCAGGAGTTCAAGGTCAGCCAGGGAAACAGTGAGACCTTGTCTCAATCAATCAATCAACATACACGTACATAAGACAATATGAATAGAGTGAAACATCACTGCATCCTTATTAAAATAACTAAAGTTAAAAGCACTTGCCAATGTCATTCTGAGGGAGGATATAAAGCAATTGAAACTCTCATATTTTGCTGATGGGAGTATAAATTGGTACAACTAATTTAGAAGACTATTAGCAGCATCTAAATCTAAATCAGCATCTATTATCAGTGTACTAAATCTGAAAATAATGCATACCCTTGGAGAAATTCTACTTTAGACATGAATACCTAGGTCCATCAAAAGACATGTACGAGAATATTCATAGCAACAACAGTGGAATAGTTAAATAAGTTATGTCATATGTATATAACAGAATATTTTATAGCAATAAAAAGCAATGAATGATATGCAACAGCAAGGTGAACTTCACATACCAATTGTTGAGGAAAATAAGCCAGACAAAAAGTTTAAAAATAGGCAATTTACATTTTGATAAAGGTTGGATTAGTACTTACCTTTTGGGGAGGGGAAAAATGGGAGGGAACACTAGGGGTCTTCTAGATTTCTGCGTTTGTTCTGTATTTTGTTCTTCACATTTTTTCAAGCTGAATACTTTGTATATATGCACCTTGTGTAATTTAAAATGTAATTAACAAATCAAAATATAACTAATAATGTTTTAAGCATAAAGAACATAAAGTACCTTTGTTAAGGTTTAGCTTTTAGTTTGTTTCTTTTTAATTTCTTTCTTTCTTGCGTCTTTCAAGGAGATACAGAGGGTGAGCTAAAGAAAATTGGAACTTGGAACAGATGAGATGCAGAAAGTGAGAGGACACAGAAAAAGTAGGAAAATGGGCAAGAGACAGTCCTTAGGCACGTAGGTTGGTAGAAAAAACTGAGAAGAAATGAAGTAGGGTTAGTTAGATTAATAACAATGTGAAAACCATGAAAAAAGATATTTTTTGCACTCCACAAATGTGGCACTACATACCATTCTAATTTTCTAGGTAGTAGCCAATTGACCAGGACTTAGTAACAGTCTGTATTCTTAGGAAGGAATTTGAATCCTGAAATGATTTCATCTGGTATGCTGACTGTCCTTGTTTCATGTCCATCCTAGTTCTATGGGACGCCTTCTCCAAAATAAGCATACTGTAAAGGTTTATAGGTAACTTAAACTAAAAAAGGAAATGTATAATTAGTTTGAACAGTTTTAAAGAAAGTATCACACGAGGTATTAGGACAATGCCAAAGTTCACTGACTAGCTTTTTGCAGGTTTAATAATGATATTGCTTTCCTTCACATTATCAATCTATATTATATAGTTAAGTTGTTTTACTTCAAATGTCTCCAATCGACATTTCCTTTGTATGCATATACTGAAATGATATTTAATAAAAAAGAACATCTCCTGTGTGGATTTTAAATTTCTCTTATTAAATATTTATATTTTCAAAATGTCTTTATTTAATTGAGTGAGGTGCTTGGTGCCATTTCAGAATAACCTCAGGTGGTAGGTGGTAATGACATATCAAAGATTTGACCTTTAGCATTTTAGGATTCTATTTGTCTGCATTTTCTTCTGCATTCATTTAGTCTTAATTTATATGCTATTTCTCTGTATGACTTAATGAGTAGATGTATTTGTTATAAGATTCATTAGCCAAAAAAATATATATATACACACATATATATGAATACATATTATTTCTGTGCAATCTGACCAGTGATTTTAAATTCATTTATATCTCAACTGTGACAAGTAGAAAATGCTGTGTAGAAGCCTGGTCAGTATTTGCATAAACCTCATCCATTCTCATTAAGTGCTTGGAAGAATAGACCCTCAACCTCCTAAACCAATGCCCATTCTCTTCTCACTTCTTTCAGCTTATTACATTCTTATATTTGCCTAGAGATACTTTATTTTCCAGTTCTCTATTCCTTTTAAAGAAAATTGAATGTAA
This sequence comes from Chlorocebus sabaeus, assembly GCF_047675955.1. Taxonomy (NCBI): domain Eukaryota; kingdom Metazoa; phylum Chordata; class Mammalia; order Primates; family Cercopithecidae; genus Chlorocebus; species Chlorocebus sabaeus. The sequence continues at coordinate 13,956,063 of NC_132927.1, forward strand.
TATTTACACTGATTTAATTAAATTAACATCTTGCAGCATCTTTTTGTATGCTTTGGTGGCATAGTCATTTGTCTGGGTTTTCAGCCTAGAAGCAGAAAAAGTATCAATTTTAATGTTGTGACATAAAAATTATTTTCATTTGCTCATTTAAGTATTTATGGATTTTTAGAATTAGAGATTCTAAATGGAGGTTTTTGTTAAATAGATCATAGATCACTCAGTCTACATTACTTATCTTTAAATTATTTTTTAATATTTTCTCAGTTTACACAACTCTTTATCTCAAGAAGAAAATCTGAAGGATCAGTTTAACTATGCCCTGAGTACATATGAAGAAGCTTTAAAAAACAGAGAGAACATTGTTTCCATCACTCAACAACAAAATGAGGAACTGGCTACTCAACTGCAACAAGCTCTGACAGAGCGAGCAAATATGGAATTACAACTTCAGCATGCCATAGAGGCCTCCCAAGTAACCAATGAAAAAGTTCAAAAGTAAGTTAAATGATCTTTTAATACTTCAAACACATGAAACAAAACAAAACACTTTCTTTTGGGAACTCAACAATACGTATTTATTGATCATATTAATAGTTTAAGACAAAAGTAGAATTAACCCAGTAAACTTTTTTAGATTGGATACCAGATGCCATATTTGGGGTCAAAAAAGTCATTTTCTTGGGAACTAATGTTACCATGTAGGACAGACCATTTTTATTTAATAACTGATTATCAGTTCGTGGAGGCCATACTATTTAAATCATTTCACAGTCCCAAGTTAATAGGCAAAGTTATTAGCAAGGGGAAGAGGCAGTCAAGTTACCACCTCAACTCATTCAGCTTTTCAATAATCCTGCTTGAGTTGAGATCATCTGTGACATTGCAGTCTGAGACTTGTAGGTGCATAAAAACCAGTAGGGTGAAATTAATTTTCTTGTGTTGCTCTTCTGAAGTATTCAATACTGCTTTTCACAGTGCATAATTATATGTGTTTATTTTGAATGATCTTTGCATTTTTATTAAAATTTAAATTAAGCTGCATAATCTGTCAGTCCTTTTGACAGCTAGCAAAATGTTAACAAATAGCTTACCAGGCAAAGAAGTCACTTGTTAATTTATTGGACTTGAACCTCGTAGCAGAATTTTCTGAGACACCTTTAATGTAATAGAACCACTGTAATAGAATACACAGAATACATGTAATAGAATATATTTTAACCTTCTTTATGTATTGTTAACAGCATTACAGCATTCACATATCTAGTCACCTTCAATTTCAAAGATATACCTTTTTACTTAACAATTATTTTAAGCAGTGCTCACATCAAGGTTTCTTACTTCCCACTACTTCTTATTTGAAAATGTCATCTCGACCATTTCCTCAATATCCCCAAGGTTATATTTTGATTAATAGCCAAAGTTATGTATGTCAGTAGTTTTAAAATAGACCATTTTAAAACAGTTTAGAATTTGTGCGTTTTAATCTTTACTACCAGTGTACCTTGAAACTTTTGATTTATGTAGGTATTATATATATTTGTAAGTTTAAAGATTGGGTTTGTATTCAGTCATAAACTATAGCTAGTTATTCACAATGTACATTATATTCTAAGAACACGATGATGTATAGGTAGATCTCATTTCATTGTAAATCACAATCAGTAACTTTTGACGGGATCTGAATTGGCTCTGTTTGCTTAAAGTCTACAAATAAATACAAATTTCAAAAGTTTCTTTATATGTAATCCTTCAATTTCTATACATGACCAAAATTCCCTAAAACAGTCATTCCCACAGACCAATTTGATTTTCAAAAAATCTTTGGATGTGTTATTAACCTTTTATTTTTTAGATCTCATCAACTATCATCATCATTTCATTAAAAAAAATTTTTTTATACACCCAAAAGTGGAAATAGCATTGTCTCAGATAATGTTTTAAATTAAATAACTTTACTGAATGGCCAAGATGACTGAATAGGAACAGCTCTAGTCTGCTGCTCCGAGCATGATTGACACAGAAGATGGGTGATTTCTGTATTTCCAACTGAGGTACCTGGTTCATCTCATTGGGACTGGTTAGACAGTGCGTGCAGCCCACGGAGGGTGAGCCAAAGCAGGGCAGGGCATCACCTCACCCAGGAAGCACAAGGGATCAGGGATTTCTTTTTCCTAGCCACAGGAAGCTATGACAGACTGTACCTGGAAAATCGGTACAGTCCCACCCAAATACTGCACTTTTCCCACAGTCTTACCAACCAGCAGACCAGGAGATTCTCTCCTGTGCCTGCCTTCCTGGGTCCCACACCCATGAAGCATGACTCACTGCGAGTGTGGCAGTCTGAGATCCACCTGTAAGGCTGCAGCCTAGTGGGGGGAGAGGCATCTGGCATCTGCCATTGCTGAAGCTTCAAGGTAAATAAAGTGGCCAGGAAGCTTGAACTGGGTAGAGCCCACCGCAGCTCAGCAAGGCTTACTGCCTCTATAGACTCCCTCTCTGAGGGCAGGGCATAGCTGAACAAAAGGCAGTGGACAACTTCTGCAGACTTAAATGTCCCTGTCTGACAGCTCTGAAGAGAGAAGTGGTTCTCCCAGCATTCCATTTGAGCTCTGAGAATGGACAGACTGCCTCCTCAAGTGGGTCCCTGACACCCCTGTAGTCTAACTGGGAGACACATCCCAGTAGGGGCCAACAGACACCCATGCGGAAGCTTCCAGAGGAAGGATCAGGCAGCAATATTTGCTGTTCGGCAGCTTCTGCTGGTGATGCCCAGGCAAACAGGGTCTGAAGTGGACCTCCAGCAAACTCCAACAGACCTGCAGCTGAGGGACCTGAATGTTAGAAGAAAAACTAACAAACAGAAAGGAATAGCATCAACATCAACAAAAAGGACATCCACACCAAAACCTCACCTGTAGGTCACGAAAATCACAGACCAAAGGTAGATAAAACCACAAAGATGAGAAGAAAACAGAACAGAAAAGCTGAAAATTCTAAAAACCAGAGCACCTGTCCTCCACCAAAGGATCACAGCTGCTCGCCAGAAAGGGAACAAAGCTGGATGGAGAATGAATTTGACGAGCTGACAGAAGGCTGCTTCAGAAGGTTGGTAATAACAAAATTCTCTGAGCTAAAGAAGCATGTTCAAACCCATCACAAGGAAGCTAAAAGCCTTGAAAAAAAGTTAGAAGAGTGGCTAACTAGAATAAGCAGTGTAGAGAAGACCTTAAAGGACCTGATGAAACTGAAAACCATGGCACGAGAACTTCATGACACATGCACAAGGTTTAGTAGGCGATTCGATCAAGAGCAAGAAAGGATATCAGTGATTGAAGATAAAATTAATTAAATGAAGTGAGATGACAAGATTAGAGAAAAGTAAAAAGAAACAAAAAAAGCCTCCAAGAAATATGGGACTATGTGAAAAGACCAAATCTACATTTGATTGGTGTACCTGAAAGTGACAGGGAGAATAAAACTGAGTTGGAGAATACTCTTCAGGATATTATCCAGGAGAACTTCCCCAACCTAGCAAGGCATGCCAACATTCAAATTCAGGAAATATAAAGAACACCACAAAGATACTCCTTGAGAAGAGCAAACCCAAGAAACATAATTGTCAAATTCACCAAGGTTGAAATGAAGGAATAAATGTTAAGGGCAGCCATGAAGGTCGGGTTACACGCAAAGGGAAGCCGACTTTCAGCTGATCTCTCAGAGGAAACCCTACAAGCCAGAAGAGAGTGGGGGCCAATATTCAACATTCTTAAGGAAAAGAATTTTCAACCCAGAATTTCATATCCAGACAAACTAAGCTTCATAAGTGAAGGAGAAATAAAATTCATTACAGACAAGGAAATGCTGTGAGATTTTGTCACCACCAGGCGTGCCTTACAAGAGCTCCTGAAGGAAGCACTAAACATGGAAAGGAGCAATTGGTACAAGCCACTGCAAAAACATGCCAAATTGTAAAGACCACCGATGCTATGAAGAAACTGTATCAATAGGCAAATTAACCAGCTAACATCATAATGACAGGATCAAATTCACACATAACAATATTAAATGTAAATAGGCTAAATGACCCAATTAAAAGACCCAGACTGGCAAATTGGATAGTCAAGACCCATCAGTGTGCTGTATTCAGGAGACCCATCTCACATGCAGAGACACAAAATAGGCTCAAAATAAAGGAATGGAGGAAGATCTACCAAGCAAATGGAAAATTAAAAAAAGTAGAGTTTGCAATCCTTGTCTCTGATAAAACAGACTTTAAACCAACAAAGATCAAAAGAGACAAAGAGGGCCATTATGTAGTGGTAAAGGGGTCACTTCAACAAGAAGAGCTAACTGTCCTAAATATATATGCACCCAATACAGGAGCACCCAGATTCGTTACAGGAGCACCCAGCTTCATAAAGCAAGTCGTTAGAGACCTACAAAGAGACTTAGACTCCCACACAATGATAATGGGAGACTTTAACACCCCACTGTCAATATTAGATAGATCAATGAGAGAGGAGGTTAACAAGGATATCCAGGACTTGAACTCAGCTCAGCACCAAGCAGACCTAGTAGACATCTACAGAACTCCCCCCCGCCACAAAAAAATCAACAGAATATACATTTTCCTCAGCACCACATTGCACCTATTCTAAAATTGACCACATAATTGGAAGTAAAGCACTCCTCAGCAAATGTCAAAGAACAGAAATCACAACAAACTGTCTCTCAGACCACAGTGCAATCAAATTAGAACTCAGGATTAAGAAACTCACTCAAACTGCACAACTACATGGAAACCGAACAACCTGCTTCTGAATGACTACTAGGTAAATAACGAACTGAAGGCAGAAATAAAGATGTTCTTTGAAACCAATGAGAGCAAAGACACAATGTACCAGAATCTCTGGGACACATTTAAAGCAGTGTGTAGAGGGAAATTTATAGCACTAACTGTCCACAAGACAAAGCAAGAAAGATCTAAAATTGACACCCTAACATCACAATTTAAAGAACTAGAGAAGCAAGAACAAACAAATTCAAAAGTTAGCACAAGGTAAGAAATAACTAAGATTGGAGTAGAACTGAAGAAGATAGAGACACAAAAAACCCTCCAAAAAATCAATGAATCCAGGAACTAGTGTTTTGAAAAGATCAACAAAATTGATAGAACACTAGCCAGACTAATAAAGAAGAAGAGAGGGAAGAATCAAATAGATGCAATTAAAAATGATAAAGGGGATATCACCACTGATCCCACAAAAATACAAACTACCATCAGAGAATACTATAAATACTTCTATGCAAATAAACTAGAAAATCTAGAAAAAATGGATAAATTCCTGGACACATACACCCTCCCTAGACTAACCCAGGAGGAAGTTGATTCTCTAAATAGACCAATAACAGGCTCTGAAATTGAGGCAATAATTAATAGCCGACCACCAAAAAGAGAGTCCAGAACCAGACAGATTCACAGCCGAATTCTACCAGAGGTACAAAGAGGAGCTGGTACCATTCCTTCTGAAACTATTCCAGTCAATAGAAAAAGAGGGAATCCTCCCGAACTCATTTTATGAGGCCAGCATCATCGTTATACGAAAGCCAGGCAGAGACACAACAAAAAGAAAAAGAGAATTTCAGACCAATATCCCTGGTGAACATCGCTGTGAAAATCCTCAATAAAATACTGGCCAACCGAATCCAGCAGCACGTCAAAAAGCTTATCTACCACGATCAAGTCAGCTTCATCCCTGGGACACAAGACTGGTTCAACTTGTGCACATCAATAAATATAATCCATCACATAAACAGAACTAATGACAGAAACCACATGATTATCTCATTAAATGCATAAAAGGCCTTTGGCAAAATTCAGCAGCCTTTATGCTAAAACTTCTCAATAAACTCGGTATTGATGGAACGTATCTCAAAATAATAAGAGCTATTTATGACAAACCCACAGCCAATATCATACTGAATGGGCAAAAACTGGAAGCATTCGCTTTGAAACTGGCACAAGACAAGGATGTTCTCTCTCACCATTCCTATTCAACATAGTGTTGGAAGTTCTGGCTAGGGCAATCAGGCAAGAGAAAGAAATAAATTATATTCGATTAAGAAAAGAGGAAGTCAAATTGTCCCTGTTTGCAGATGACATGATTGTATATTTAGAAAACCCCATTATCTCAGCCCAAAACCTCCTTAAGCTGATAAGCAACTTCAGCAAAGTCTCAGGATACAAAATCAATGTGCAAAAATCACAAGTATTCCTATGCACTAATAACAGACAAACAGCCAAATCATGAGGGAATTCTCATTCACAATTGCTTCAAAGAGAATAAAATACCTAGGAATCCAACTTACAAGGGATGTGAAAGACCCCTTCAAAGAGAGCTACAAACCACTGCTCAATGAAATAAAAGAGGACACAGAAAAATAGAAGAACTCATGCTCATGGATAGGAATAATCAATATCATGAAAATGGCCATGCTGCCCAAGGTAATTTACAGATTCAATGCCAGTCTATCAAGCTACTAATGACTTTCTTCACAGAATTGGAAAAAACTAATGTTCATATGGAACCAAAAAAGAGCACACATAGCCAAGACAATCCTAAGCAAAAAGAGCAAAGCTGGAGACATCACACTACCTGACTTCAAACTATACTACAAGGCCACTGTAACCAAAAGAGCATGGTACTGGTACCAAAACATATATATAGACCAATGGAACAGAACAGAGGCCTCAGAAATAACACCACACATCTACAACCATCTGATCTTTCACAAACCTGACAAAAACAAGCCATGGGGAAAGGATTCCCTATTTAATAAATGGTGCTGAGAAAACTGGCTAGCCATATATAGAAAGCTGAAACTGGATCCCTTCCTTACACCTTATACAAAAATTAATTGAAGATGAATTAAAGACTTAAATATAAGGCCTAAAACCATAAAAACCCTAGGAGAAAACCTAGGCAATACTATTCAGGACATGGGTATGGGCAAAGACTTCATGACTAAAACACCAAAAGCAATGGCAACAGAAGCCAAAATTGACAAATGGGATCTAATTAAACTAAGGAGCTTCTGCACAGCAAAAGAAACTATCATCAGAGTGAACAAGCGACCTACAGAATGGGAGAAAATTTTTGCAATCTACCCATCTGACAATGGGCTAATATCCAGAATCTACATGATTTGTTTGGACTTAAATAAATTTACAAGAAAAAAACAAACATCCATATCAAAAAGTCGGCAAAGCATATGAACAGACACTTCTCAAAAGAAGACATTTATGCAGCCAACAGACATATCAAAAAATGCTCATCATCACGGGTCATCAGAGAAATGCAAATCAAAACCACAATGAGATACCATCTCATGCCAGTTAGAATGGTAATCATTAAAAAGTCAGGAAACAACAGATGCTGAGAGGATATGGAGAAATAGAAACGCTTTTATACTGTTGGTGGGAGTGTAAATTAGTTAACCATGGTGGGAGACAGTGTGATGATTCCTCAAGGATCTAGAACTAGAAATACCATTTGACCCAGCCATCCCATTACTGGGTATATACCCAAAGGATTATAAATCATTTTACGATAAAGACATATGCACACGTACATTTATTGCAGAACTGTTCACAATAGGAAACACTTGGAACCAACCCAAATGTCCATCGATGACAGACTGGATTAAGAAAATGTGGCACATATACACCATGGAATACTGTGCAGCCATAAAAAAGGCTGAGTTCATGTCCTTTGCAGGGACATGAATGAAGCTGGAAACCATGATTCTCAGCAAACTATCACAAGGACGGAAAACCAAACACCATATGCTCTCACTCGTAGGAGTGAATCGAACCATGAAAACACTTGGACACAGGGAGGGGAGCATCACACACCGGGGCCTGTCAGGGACTGGAGGACTGGGCTTAATGCTCTTATCTCTTAAGATAGCATTAAGATAAATACCTAACGTAAATGACGAGTTGATGGGTGCAGCTAACCAACGTGGTACATGTGTACCTATGTAACAAACCTGCATGTTGTGTATATGTACCCTAGAACCTAAAGTATAATAGAAAATAATTAATAAATAAAATAACTTTAATTCTGAAAAATTCACTCTCTCTTCCTTATTTTTTGCTATTAACCATAGACAGATCAAAACTTTTTTATGGAATGGCACTAATCCATGGATCAGAGTTTAAGCACAACTGTGTCATTTATGACAATTAAATGTGAAATCTCTTATTATTCTGATTTCCAACAGTAAGCACTAGATGAAGTATTATCGGGTTTTCCTTTTCATATTTGATCCACTGTATTTCATATTTAATTGGGCAGAGTATATCTTCATGAGGATATTAGCCTATTTTATTGAGTTTAAGAGAAATGTTATCCTCTTAAAGGAAACCAACTTATAAGACTTTGCAAGATGGTATTCATAGTCTCCTTAAAAATCTGAAATCAATATTATTAGCAAATAATTTTAGAAAGTTCTTTGAAAATATGTCAGTATTCCAGGGAATTTAAAATTTGAACTAAAGGAATTTCTTCACAATCAAATTTTTCTTCACAATCAAATTTCTTAAATAACTTTCCTCTTTTCCCTTCACAATCAAATTTCTTGAATAACTGATCTGTATTCACCATCTCTAATTTTTCAATTCCCATTTACTCCTCTGCTACTCAGTACAGTATGGCTAGTTTGTATGCTGAAATTGTTCTTCTTAAGATCACCAGTAATTTTCTAACTACTAAATTCAATGGCTTATTTTAAACTGTATTTTTATTATACAATGAATATATGTTTATGGTGAAAATAAATAAAGACCTTCATATATCTTCAGCAATATAGCATAGTGGTTTAAAAGCTCAAGCTTTGAATTCAGAATGTATAGGTATGTGAACCTGGATATAAAACACTATGCTAATGTGGACAATAATGCTTCTATCTCCTAACATTGCCATGATAATTCGGTGAGCTAATATATATAATGCTTTTAGAACAATATGTGTTACATAATTCCTCCTTCTCTTGGCATTTCACTCTACACTGTACTATCTCATTCCTCAGAAGGGCTCTACCTTTTCAGGACTAAATGCCTTTGTGTATATTGGTTCCTCTGCTCATATAATGTTATTTTAGGATTTTTTTTTAAGGTTAGCAAGCATCCGATCACAAATGCAGTTAACTTTTACAATATTTATCCTACTTGAACTCTCATCATTTAGTACTGTTCATCATTCCTTCCTGAAGCCTTTTCTTTTCTTAAATTCTGTAGCACCATTTTTTTATACCTTTATTACTTCTCTGACTGTTCCTACTCCATTTCTTTGAGGGATTACATCTCCCAGCTATCCGAAAATAATGGTTTCTCAAAAGATTTTATTTTTCTTCTACTTCTACACAATTCCCGGTAATGCCATCTATTTCCTTAAGCTTCAACTACTACTTATTCGCCAAATAACTTCCAAATACTTATCTTAGTACTCGCCTGTCCCCTGAGATCCAGTCTCATGTTTCCAAAACTCTTTACTCTTCACTCCCCTGAAAGTAAAGTCCTGTCCATTCTCCTGTATTTCCTGCCTCAATTAATGCACTTCAGCAACTTCCATGCTGTCCTTGTTTCCTCACTCTTTTTTTTTTGCCTTTCACATTCACTTTGTCATGAATCTTTGTTTTGCCTGCTGCCTAAATATCTCCTGATTCCCTCTACCTCATCCTCTCTTGGTAATTGCATTCATTGAGACCCTCATCATCACTCATCTAGACTTGCAATAATCATAAAACTAGTTGACCTGCATTGGGTCTTTCAAATTTATCCTCCTCACTGCCACCAATTAATATTTTTAAAATGTAATTTGTATCATATTATTTCCCTGTTTAAAATTTTTCAGGGTCTGTTCATTCCCTACAAGTTAAATGATTTAACATGACATATGAGGCCTATCACTTGCCTTCTCCCATTGTTCTAGTATCATTTTCTCCCACAACACATACCACAACATCTTTGCACGTGCTATTTCTTCTTCTCAGAATGTATTTCTCCCTTATTGTTGCCTGGCCAAATTTTTGTTACTTCCTGAAGTCCAGTCCAAATGTCACGTCTACAATAAAGACTTTACTGGCTTCTTCCAGTTAATTATTTCTTTATTTTCTGTTTCTTTAATGTTTTCATAGTATTTAATCCATACCTTTACTAATCATCTAAGATCGAGGATGTGTGTGTGTGTGTGTGTGTATAGTGACCTCCCTGACAATTCTGAGGGTTTTTTATATATGTGTGTGTATATACATCTATGTGTATATATACATACACACACTCAAAGAGTGATATATGCATATATCACTCTTTGAAGTGTCAGGGGAGTCACCATAGTGTCACACAGGGTTCTTAGCATAGAGCAAACATACTTCCCACAAACTCAGCTGCTTAATCTGTTTGCAGGATGAATTATAGAACAGGATAGATGACTCTGGGTGCTGGGAAGAGGAACAGAGTACATTTCTACAGTTTCTCAATTTAAAAAAAGCCTACATATATGTACATATATAGTACAGGTACGTATATACATATACATATATCATTTATATATGAATATACACATATATTGTTTATATATGTGCATGTACATATGTATATATAGTTATATGTGATATATAGGTATCATATGTTTGTATATGTTTATACATATATGTGTCACATACACGTGATACACATACACATGTATGTGTGTATATACATATATGTATATCTATATACTTATGTATAAACTATATGTGTATGTGTATAGACACATGTAAGCTATGTATATGTACATATATGTAGGCATTTTTTAAATTAGGAAACTGTAGAAATGCACTGTTCCTCTTCCCAGCACCCACAGTCATTGATCATATTTTATAATTCAACCTGAAAACCATATATATGTATATGCATACATACTTAGTTTATACCATATATATGTATATGCATACATACTTAGTTTATATACACACATATATAGTTTATATGTGTATATATACACATGTAGTCTATATAGTCTATTCATCTTTGTATGGTCTATATACATATAGACTATATATACTTACATATATAAACTATACATATGTCTATATATAAAGCTTATATATACACACATATCTATAAACTACATGTATATAGACATAGATATAGACTCTGTGTATATATATGGTTTATATATATACACATACATGTACGTGTTTGTGTGTATATATAGTTTTGTTTTGGTTTTGGGGGTTTTTATGAGACAGGGTCTTGCTCTGTTACCCAGACTGGAGTACTGTGGCACAATCATGGCTCACTGCAGCCTCAGCCTCCCCAGGAGCTGGGTCTGCAGGCATGCGTCACCACACCTGGCCAATATTTTTGGTGGGTTTTTTTGTTTGTTTTTTGTTTTGTGGTTTTTTTTTTGGTCGAGATGAGGTTTCATCATGTTGCCAAGGCTTATCTCAAACTCCTGGGCTGAAGCAATCTGCCCGCCTCAGCCTCCCAAAGTGATGGGATTACAGGTGTGAGACACTGCACCAGGCATAGGTGGTATATTTTTTACATCTATTTTCTACCTAGTGCACTCTCTCCCAGATTTCCTAAGACATTGACTGTGTTCTATTCATCTTTGTTTCTCCATCTCTTCTAAAAACTCATGCAGATGAGTTTTACCTGCTGTAAAGTAAGTACTCTGTAAATGCTATGAACAAATCAACCATAACTGTTTAATAGTTTGAGAGAATAACAGAATAAAGTTAAAGCAGGTCAAGTTAGAGATACACAGGAAAATTTCAGATATACTCCCCTCTACTTTAGGCCCATAACAAATACTTTTTCTCCCAACCCAGAGTCCAGAGTTTACTAGTTTCATAGAAAAGCATGACTTCTATGACTGGTCCTTCCCTCCCTCCCCTCACTGCCACCACCATACCTTTCACTCTCCGAGGAGCTGGCAGTGCTTACTTCCTGTTGATCAGATTTTAACCACGCACTTCCATCAATATAATTACGTTTAGAAGACCTGAAATCTTTGGTAATAATACAGACTATCTACTGTTGCTATTTATTCATAGAATTTTAAATTTATTTTCTTTCAGAATCATAAAAAATTTTAATATTTTATGAAATATTTTAGCCTATAGGAGTATTCCTAGAAAGACAAGTTGTACAGGATTACCATCCATAAGCTAGCCAGTATAGGCAGATCATCACTTACAAGGGAAAAGTCTGTGCATGCCATACCTCATCACCAAAAAATATCTTCTTGGTCCACCTGTCATAAAGCCTAATCTTTTATCAGTGGAAATTCATTCTCTTTTATTTATGTACTTTTATTGAAAAATGTGTGTGTTTGTGGATGAATAGCATATTGTGATTTAGCTTTTAGATTGCTCTTTTCCTGGTACTGAATGTTTGTACTTGGTTTTGGACAGAGGGGTTATGTCGAAGTAAAGAGAATTAAAGAGCAGCTAAGAGCACGGGAACTTTGTAGGAAAAACTTCTCTTAATAGTCTTGTCAAAGACTATCCCTAATCCCCATTTATTAAAGAGAAAACTGACACATCAATCCTTTAAAAGATGTTTTTATTCATCATGAGAGATTTAAAACTTTGTGATTCTTTATGCTATAGTTTCTTTTCCATCTACAAGTATGCTTGCTTCTTGTGGCCTGGAACAAGTGCCAAAGGACTTTTAAAAATACATTTTGCTATACTTAGCATGCCTAAGCTCCACATAGTTACTTAAAGTAAAATAATTACAACCAGGCTTATAAGGTTAGAACTCTCAAAGATCTGGATTTTACACGGAAATAACTTTTGTCATATGTCATTTTTACTGTGGTCCAGATTTACAGTGCTATGATTCGAATTCCCTCATAAACTATATAAAATCATATACTGTAACTATATAATGAATAGATGAGACAAAGAGATATGGAAAAAATTGTAAACTTTTAAACGGATTTGTAAGAAAAGATGTATCAACTCAAGAACTTTCATCCTTCCCATACTTTTCTAAAAAGAAAAAATCCATTATTTAAAATTTACAAGAGTTCTGCTCATCTTAAATTTTTATAACATAATTAAAACATCAAAGATCAGGTTAAAACATTTCAATTTGTAGGTTTTCTTAAGTTGTAGATTGTCTTTTGAAATATAGGGCACCCTATATCTTTTGATCAGTATTGACCAAACACACACACACACACACACACACACACGCACACACACACACAGCTGTTTAAAGTCTTTTCTGCTATTTGACCAAATACTGATTTCTGTGAAGAATTTGGTGTTACAAAGAAATTGTGAATTCTCAGCCTGGTTTTCCTGCTGACAAGTAAGAACCGTCTGTAGTTCTCTTCGAAGTGTCAGGGGAGTCACCATAGTGTCACACAAGGGTTCTTAGCATAGAGCAAACATACTTTCCACAAACTCAGCTGCTTAATCTGTTTGCAGGTTGAATTATAAAACGGGATAGATGACTGTGGGTGCTGGGAAGAGGGACAGAGCATTTCTAAAGTTTCTCAGTTGAAAAAAAAAAGCCTACTATTTTCATCAATAGATTTTACTAGATTTTTTACTTTTGTTGCTGGCTTCAGAATCTGATTTTAACCATTTTAACCATATGAAAAATAATTATGCTTAGCATAATGAAAGGCCTCAGTGAATTTTTAAAAATAATTTCATTGTCTTTTCATTAAAATTATTCTGGTTCTTGTCAACTTTACCTGTGATATTTTTTCTATAAATTTTTTGTTGGACTGTAAGTGTCAAGGCAAAATTAGACATATCTGAACAATGTAAGTACTTGTTGATTGAATCAAAGAATAAGTTTCATAATTCCTCAACTCAGCAGAAGGTATAAATCAATATTTTATATAATGTTGAAAGTTAGCTTTGATTTATTAGTACTATTAATAAGTGGGAGGAGACCTAAAACTTTTCTAGAAATTGCTCTTTAAAATATTTTCTTGTGTTTAAAATTTGAAAGCTGTGAAATATATGTACTTCAGCAAGTAATAAGTCGAATGTTTATTTGTGATAGTTTATCAACAAATGCCCTCCTTAATTAGCTTTGGAAGGCACCTTCTAAATCTAATTAGAGATAGTTTTATTATCATCTATATATGGAAGATGGACTCAGATGGCTCCTAAACAGTCATCATAAAATGTACAACGTCTAAACATGCTTAATTTTTATTCTTTGACATGCAATATGCTTTTAAAGAATTTAATATTCTGAATTTGTGAATCATAAAAGTTAAATTATCTGATTATGTATTTGACTTGTGAAATGTGTCATCTCATACTCTGTTAAACAAGCATTTCATTAAAATTATCACTAATTCCATTATATGCTTACAGAGTGGATCACCTTTCCCATCCATCTATATATAAAGTAGGTTTCTTTAGAGCTGATTTTATTATACACATAGATATACCTACAATGTTTAACAAATACATAATTATATTCATTTATTTATAAAAACTAAAGAATTTGGGCTTATATCTTAACTATTGGGGAATGTCTCATGTTGATATGAAGAAGAAACATAGTTTTAATTATCTGAGTTACTCCTTTGTGCCAGGGAAGGATTAATGTGGGATTATTAGGATTGGTGCCTAACCCAGAATGTAAGAATTCCAATGGAGTGCAAAGTGAAGTATCTAGGCTAAAGAAGAAAAAGGGCTCTTTAAACCTAGCTTCTGTATTTTCCCTGATAAGGTAGATCCCTTTTGTAACTAACCTTATGGAATGAATGAAAATGCGCATAAAAGTAGGAACCAAAATTTTAAATTACAACATGGCTTTTTGTATTTAATGTACTTCTTCATTTCAGAAACTGTCTTCCAGTGATTAGAACTAGAGTTGAGCTACTATATGTTTCTGCATACTCAGATAGATAAAACATGTTTCAGATGAACACAATAGGAATTGAAGAAAAAGAACAAACGACTAAATATGAGATATCCATACTGTTTCAGTTCAAATAAAATACAAAAGTTTTGGGTTTTGGTTTTTATAAATGCCAGTACTACAGTGATTTTAAAAGTCAAAGACCGGAATTTTTATTATTTTAGGGAAATGATAGAATCCACTTATGATGATCATGTACATTTTAACTAAAATTTGATAGGGAAAAATACCACATTTTTTATACCTTAGAGACACATACATGTGATTTTCACATAACTATTTTATATGAAATATAAGTTCCTTAGAGGCATATATGATCTAACAAGTATCCTTTTCTTTGTTTCTGTTCTTAGCTGCAGTCAAAAGCTTTCTAATTTTTTATCACTTGACAGGCTACATAGCTCCTGGATACTTCTGTGAAGTTAGGAGTACTCAACTACCTTACCTGAGATTCGTTGAAGAATTGATAAAAATAATATGTATAAAGTGATTTGTATTCCCTAGGAAAAGATTACTAAATGACACTAATTGTTAGTGTACTTTAAAATATTTTTATAATAAAGGGGAAAAGGAAGGTATTGTAGAAGTTAGATTTTTAGAAGTGTTAGTCATTCCTGCGAAAACATTGCTCAGTCTCATTAGATTTGATGTGACATATTGTTTAACTTGATACTTTACATAATTCACTCAAAATTTTCCCCTTTGTTGTCTCTGTTATTAAACACACAGGTTAGATATAATGTATCTGCTGGTTAATATAGAAAAAATACACTTTTTGTTTTGTTTTGTTTTTTGAGACGGAGTTTCGCTCTTGTTGCCCAGGCTGGAGTGCAATGGCGTGATCTTGGCTCATGGCAACCTCCACCTCCCAGGTTTAAGCCATTGTCCTGCCTCAACCTCTCGAGCAGCTGGGATTACAGGCATGTGCTACCATGCCCAGCTAATTTTGTATTTTTACTAGAGATTGGGTTTCTCCACATTGGTCAGGTATACTCGTCTAAAATCTGATTTCACAGTTGTGCAACTATCCTAAATAGACAAATAGGTTACTAGGTATAGACTTTATTCCCAAAATATAATTGGGAGAAACTCAATTGAACCCAAGAGCACATAGAAATACAAATTTCACTTGGATTCTAAGATTCCATAATAGGTTATTTATCCATACTGGGTCAGGGATTTGCCCATGTCCATATTTGCCCCTTGGTAAATTTACAGAATGAAGAATCCTTTGCTTGTTTCATTGTAACTTTGATGGTGAAATCATAAACATTGTCCATAGATTAACTTTATTCTTGATCATCTACATTTAAGGAGAAAAAAGTTTCTATAACAATATTGAATATAGTTATAGCTGATGCATATCTTCTTTCTTCCTTCAGTGTTATACATTCTTGAACAACTCAGCAGAGGCACTTTTCACTTCTTAACCTAAATACAATGAAAAAAATAAGTTATACTACTGTAGAATACTTTAGCAGGTCTTTCTATAGGAAGACTGACCAAAAGTGAAAAAAAATTCCATGTAAATGGATTTTTCTACAAATTCCATGTAAATGATATTTTGGAACCTACTAAACTAATTTTAATTTTTTTAGTTGCTTTGGCATTTATACAATACAAACTAATAGTTCTTAGAACATCATCATCTTTTTAGTTTTTCCTTTGCCTCATACAACACTATCCTGTGTATATGTATAAGCATATATTGTATCTCTTTCTGTTCCTGTGTGCCATATAACAAGCTATATAATGGTTAAAATAACATAAAACATTTTTAGTGTCTTGAAAGATCTTTCTTAAGTTAAACTAATCTGCCTTTTTAGCTAAGTTATGTGTATTTCACATAACTTCCAAGAAGTTCTCTAGTACTGACTCTCAGAGGGCCTAAATCTTTCCCAGAATGATGGGAGTAGCACAGTTCAAGAACAAGAATGAATCTCTGTATAATCACACCACAATGTAAGGTGACCCTAGGACAGAGAACTGACCAGATACACATATGGGTTTTAGGAAGACTTTCTGATGCTCTTTTTTAACACAGCTGTGAGAAGAATGTGTTTAAGACCCAGTAGTCATTCTTGAGTAGAGCTGGCAAAGGAAACCATGAGGAGAAGAGAATTTAACACATGGGTGTAAGAGAGTCCGGCTTCATTGATGCGATCTGAGGGGAATTCCTAATGACTGGAAGAATCAAACTTGGCAATGAAAACACAAAGCTCTTTTCATCAATTCAAATGCAGACTCTAAAGCTGCAGATGGTCACCTCCAGCCTTGTCTATTCAGTGTGGGGTTTTATAAAATGGCACTTTGGTGAATACTAATAGATCAAAACAAAGATTTAATAACGTAAAGATGTGGTGTTCATTTTTAAATGAGTATACAGGTCAGTGTCTCAGAAAAGGATAAAAAGAGTACCTTTTATATGTGGGTCTAAAGTCTTTTTGTTATTTTTCAACCTGAAAAATAAATGGCATCTTTAACATACAGATTGTGTTTTATGGAGTCCAGTTTACATTATGAAAAAGAGGCCAAAATTGGAGTTTATATTTATGCTCAATGATTTCATTTCTTCTGATTTGAGGACTCTCAGTTTATATTTGTTAATGTCATTCTTTAATATTTTCTTGAAGTACGCTTGATAGGATAAATATATGTTGCCTTTCTCAAGGACGAATCAATCTAATTAAAATATAGTTCAAACATTTTATTCTCAGAACAGAACTTTTTCTCTCACCTTTTCACAGAATGCAAGGAGACATTGTTTAGAACAAAGGAAGACTTTGAACTTTAATTCAGTCCTGAAATTACATTTTGGCTACTTTTTACTTTATTTGCTATGACTTTAGAATTGTACAGCAATTGCTTATGTATTAAAATATAATTCATTGTGTTTAAGCTGTTACTTATTTTACATTACTAAGTCTTTCTTTAAATTGAAATATGCTGTATTTTTTAAGAATAAACTATATTGTACTTGGTTAGCACTTGTAGTTTATAAAATATTTAAGCTAAACCAAACAAATGAAGCTTTATTCTCCAAAATAAAATACAAGCTCAATAACTCAATAATAGCTTTCTTGTTTCTGCCATTTATGAGGTAAATATAATGATTAGGTCTGCATTCATAATACTTTTATCTAGCAAGTTACACTAACATATAGAAAATTAAGACACTAAAATTGAAAGTTAAAGGGGAGGCAACTTAGTATCTAGTAAAAATAATTAGTGAACTAACAGGACCCTCAACTGTCATTAACTAGGTATGTACGAATCATTAAATTTGCTCTCAGTGTTCTCATCTGAAAGATATACTTGCTCTAATCTACTTCAAAACATGGCTGTAAGGATCAAATGAAATGCATGTGCATAAAAGTGCTTTGAAAAGTATAATGTGCTCTGCAAACATCAGCTGTTTAATATCTTCAACTTATATATTTTTAATTAAGACATTATGATCACTTGTATGGAAACAAAAAGGGAAAATAATTATATTGTAGCCTCAGAAACGATACAAGAACCATGTAACTTTTGAAAGGGTTCTTTCATAGAACCCTTTACATAGATCTTGAAACTGGAAGTAAAGAGGGTTCTGTGCATTCTCATACATTACTGGTGAGAACGTGAAATGGTAAAACCCCTGTGGAGGAGAATTTGGCAATATCTAACAATAGCACATATGCATTTGCCCTTTGACTAAGGAAGAATCACTTTTAGAACTCTATCCTGAATATAAACCTCCATGCATATGAAGCAACATAAGAATTACAGTATTGTTTTTAATAGCAAATAAAAATAACCCAAATAGAAGAGTAGTTAAATAAATGATGGTACATGCACATAGTGTAATACAATGCAGCTGTAAAAAAGAATAAGAACAATACCTATAAACTGATATTGAGTGATTTCCAGGACAGATTGCTAACTGAAAAAAAAATCAAGTGCTTCTTATTTACTGCCTTTTGTGTGAGAAATAAGAATAAAAGGAACAGGAAAGATCAGCCAGAAACTAAAATGATTACCTTTGGAGGTATAAGGGAAAGAGATACAGGCACAGATGGGAGTGTAACTTTTCTGAGTATGCCCTTTTGTATAGTTTTGACTTTTGAGTCATGTAAATCTTTTACATATTTAGAAATTGAAATCAAATTAAAAAGATAAAAAGAAAGCCCTAAAAGTGACTATAAATAGGAATAAATATACCTAACTGTATAGAGAATTGATAAAATACAGAAAAGTATCTTTTGATCATCATACTCTGACTATACATCCTTAGTGGCATATAGTCTAAGAATAGAAATACATGCAAAGAAATTTTAAAGTTTACTCACTATGTTAACAGTTTTTAGTCCTACTGGTATTAACATTTTGAAATGATTTTATGTATATTGTTGAATTGAGCAAATAAAGAAATAAATGTTATTAGGAACCAAGATTCCACCATAAAATAAATGGAATTAAGAAATAGAAACTGAAATATTACATTTGAATTAGAAATATCAAAATGAATCTCATGATTTGATTTTCTTTATTTATTTTTTGAGACAGAGTCTCACTTTGGGGTGCAGTGGCGGGGTCTCGGCTCACCACAACTTCCACCTCCCGGGTTCAAGCGGTTCTTCTGCCTCAGCCTTCTGAGTAGCTGGTATAACAGGCACATACCAACACACCCAGTTCATTTTTGTATTTTTAGTAGAGATGGGTTTTTGCCATGTTCTCCAGGCTGGTCTTGAACTCCTGGCTTCAAGTGTTCCATTTACCTTGGCCTCCGAAAATGCTGGGATTACAGGCATGAGCCACCGTGCCTGCATGATTTTAAATATATACATATTTTTCTTAGCTGTGTCAACTGAAAAGGGCTTAAAAGCAATAGACATATCTAGCATCCAGATTTTAGTTTCTAAGTACCATTTCCCATTAAAAAGCACCAAGCTTCTAGGTCAGGTAAAATGCAGAGTAGTCTGGGATGTCTTTTTGTGCCAAGAAACAAGCAAATGCTCAAAGATTAATGGGGTTGTATAGAAAGGACACATAAGCCAGCGTGAAAAGGTTTCCACTGACCAAATTTAGGATGATTTGTGAGTCAAAAAAATAAACTCTATTTGATTACAAAATATTGAACTTTTACATCTTAGAGTCTACAAACATACTCAAAAACAAGAGATGAAGGATAAAGAGGAAAAAGCCTTTTGTACAGAATAATGTCAGTTAATAAATGTAGAGAGAGTGATACAATTAGAAAATCAGTACCTTGTAACTTCCAGCATAATTAATTCAAGCAAAGACCATTAATCAGCTATAAAATTAGTTAAAAGAAGCAACCTTGGTACTAGAATCAGTCAGTCTAAATAGTTTCAGAGAGCTTACTTAGTATAACTAAGGAGTTTAGAGCTTAGAAATCAGGGTGGGTTTAGACATAGGGGTTTAGGATATCAACTGCCTTAGAACAATATTTAGGGATTTATTATTAAAATTTACTTTGGGTATTTTTCTCACTCATGTATTCTGTGCTTATGTAAATGATAGCAGATAGACCTAAACCACTCAACCCTTTATCAGAAGTCATGTTTTAAAGAAACTATGAGGTAAAGAAGTTTTGCTTTAGAGACTTTGTCAGTATTAGACTAGGTATTGATCCTTTCCTTATTTAAAATTTTGATATTTTTCTCATGAAGTTTTTGTGTTGTGATTTTTAAAACTATTTTTATTAACATATTCCTCATCTTGATTACTTTCTTTTACAACCTTTTAAATTTTAACCTCAGATGAGTGCCTCATTCACCTCACTCTAGTTCTAGCTTTGAATACCCAATAAAAGATGAAAAAGACACTATTACAGGGGGAAAAAAATACTGTTACAGGGGAATAAAAGACACTCCTAGTTTATTCTCTTTAAAAATAAGAATAATAATGATAACTTGCTAAGTTATCCTAACTTGTATGATTTCTATTGAATGGTATTTTTTGTTTAGAAATGATAGTAATATCATAAACTTGAACAATCGTGGTTCTTTCCACCTTACAGAATTTGGCCAGGTTTTTAATTATATGGTGTCCGTAAACCTTACCACTGTCTAAATTTCTGTATCTCAATTCATGTTTGGAACTTGCATCACTTTTATCAACTGTTACTTTATCTTTATTTCAATCATCTTTTATACTCTATGTATATCAATCATCGTATCTATCAATAGGGCCCGATTGCTTTCGAGACCTTAAATGTTGACCTAAAGATGAGAATATATGGTTTTTATGAATCATCGTTAAAACAGGTAGGGAAAATGACTGTGATGATGCCAGCTTAATAAGTTGAATATTACTTTTACTTTGTAGGCCCATGGCTTAGTCGAAAATTTGAAGTTGCATTGATATATTATCTCTACTAGCCTCCCAAAGGATGTTGCCTGTCTTTTGAATTAAACTTGAGTTAGGTTGATTTGTATTCCCTGTTAATCAAAATTTGAAATGTTGACATTAGAAAATTTCATTCAGTGCTAATTATATATGACTTTTATGAAAGTTAGGAAGGAACGAATCCTACATTTTAAAGTTTAGTATCTGCCTAAAGCCCTATGAAAACAATAGTGAGTAGCTTAATAAGCCATCTTAATAAGATACCTTAATAAAACTAACCAGTTATTCTAGCTTGCTGCATTTCATTGGCAGTATAAAAATCAGTGACTCACCTCCTCCATCATTAATTGAAACTTTTCTGGGTTTAAAATGATCAAAACCTTTAGCAATGTGAAAGCAACATTTCCCAATCTTTCTTGCCTCTTGAATCTCTCCAGTATATATTCTCTATGTAGTGTTTTAAACATCCTTTTTTGCATTGGTATAAGATAAAGAAGTTAACTTGCATTGATTGTTTTATAAATTTTATTTACCACAATCTTTAATACTTACGTAACATCACATGGTGTTTGACTTCAGCTATATAAGAAAAATCATAATTTGTTAAATTTTATAATGTAATATTAAGTTGAGTTTAGGGTCTGAATATAAATAAGAAAGTAGATTAAAATTTGATAACATATTATGACATTAAATAACTGCTTGTGAGGTGATATTTGGAATTCTTAACATTTTACTTTTTTTTTTTTTTTTTTTGAGATGGAGTCTCACTCTGTTGTCCAAGCTGGAATGCAGTGGCGAGATCTCGGCTTACTGCAACCTTCACCTCCCAGGTTCAAGTGATTCTCCTGCCTCAGCCTCCAGAGTAGCTGGGATTACAGGCACCCGCCACCATATGGGCCCAGCTAATTTTTGTATTTTTAGTAGAGATGGGCTTTCACCATGTTGGCCAGGCCGGTCTTGAACTCCTGACCTCAGGTGATCCACCCGCCTCAGTCTCCCAAAGTGCTGGGATTATAGGCATGAGCCACTGCGCCCAGCCACATTTTACTTTTAAAATAAAACAATAGAGCCTCTATTTTCTAGAATATTTTCACAAATAGCACATTCTGGGTGTTTTGGCCTTTATGCCAGTATATGAAAAACTAAATTGAATATTATTGTTCTAATATGTTCTCTCTTTAACTTCTTTTTGTAAGAAGCAGCTACATAATGGGTAATGTGAGTAGTGGGATCAAATGAACACAATTTATAGATCTCGTGAAGAGAATCCTGAGGTGAATTTACAGATTTATTTTTATGCTCCTCATTAATTTGTATTTCAACATCCATATACTTTCTGCTTGCTTTACTTCTTCAATGGCCTATTAGGGATGGAAATTAAACAAGTTACAACTAAGAAAGAAAAAAATTATTATCTAAAACAACATGTTGGCCAGTTCTGTTCAGCTGAATGACAAACAACTCAGTCAGCTGATTGAGTCATAAACTGCTCTGCGGATCTCTTCCAGTACTCCACTTTGCTCATTTGTAGGCTCTCAGAAGTCCTCAAACTATTCCATTTTAAAAAGCAAAAAAACTTTAATAAAAATTTTATTCTTTGTTGCTTGAACCCAGAAGGTGGAGGTTGCAGTGAGCCAAGATGATCCACTGCATTCCAGCCTGGGCAACAGACTAAGACTTTATCTAAAGAAAAAGTAAATAAATAAATAAATATATATATATTCTTTGGCTTCAATAATAGAACAGAGAACACTACCACCTTTGGCTACATGATCTTTACATTTTTAAATTGTAAAATTTTTACATGATGCTTTAGAGAATTTTATTGTGTAGTTTTTGCTCAACCCTTTTACTCTCTTACCAATTTAACACATTTTATTGTTTAAAAGTGTTTATTTTAAAATACTAAAAAAAAGTTTTAATATTTTTATTATTTATTAACAAATACATGCAAAAGTCAAGTTATCTGAGCTAAATTCAGATACATTATTGAAAGAAAGGACTTGTTTGCTAGCAAAAGTATTTGTTACATCATATTAATGTTAAATGTTACTTTACATGTCTTCAAATAAGAAAACATTTTCCCAAAAAGGAAATTTAATAGTTTGATATAGAATAGTTGACCATATAACATAAAATACTAAGTAAACATTTTTCCCATCATGGACAAAGTGTACAACTTAAAAACCTAATTTGTTTGTGTTAGCGGACTTACTAAATATTAGTCTTTGCTAGTCTAGTTTACACCATATATCTTTCCCTTATGCCAACCTTCTGATTTGCTCTGAAGTATTCTGCAACTTACTCTTGTAAGATACTAGCCTCAGAGCTAGCTTTTCCAGTTTACTGAGAATGCTTATTATACTGTGTAACTGATAAATCAATAAAACCTCATTGTAATGTGTAAACTACCATCTCTATGAAGCAGTTAAAAGCAAACTGTGAGTGAACACGTGAGTCCAAAAAAAGTATGTTGTGATTATATTGACTCTGAAAATATTTGACTTTCATAGAATACATAATTTATTGTGTAGTATAAATTGGTTGTATTATTGCTCATAATTTTCTGAATAATGAATCCAGTGAATAGTAAAATAATAAAAATGTTTGTATCCTAGGAATACATAGTTATTCTGGAGAGCTACATGTTAGTGACAAATTAATAGATATGAAACCTATTTTCTTACTTAGGGAGTGAAACTGGGACCCATTAATACAATTTTTATCCTTAGTAATTGAATTTTATATTGGTTTCATACATTTTCTATATCATATGAAAACAAAAATAAAGAACTTTAAAATATCATTTAAGTAACAATTTAAACACAATAAACTCTACCCTAAGTAAATGTCTTTAGAAAGGAATCAGATCAGTGCATCAAAGATTTATGTTAGCAGTCATGTCACCTTGCTTTTTTTTTAAAATTCCTGCTTAATGAACAAGTTTCATTACTCATTAGAATTTGGGCCAAGTTCTAAGTATGATAGCTAGCCTATCTGTCTGCATAATTATTTAATGAGTCCATACTTTTATGATAAAACTTAGCTTTGATACTGTTTTGTGATAGATTTTGTCCCTTTAGAAATACCCCTTTTGACTACTGGAAGTGGTTGTTTGTATTTTTAAATGGTGATCTAAGTATCCTAATTAGTTATTGTAAAGTGAAAATTTAAACACAAATCATTACAGATATCCCAGGAAGTAAATAGGTGAGTTATAATAGCTAAGCCAAATATAAATATTAGAGGTTTTTTTTTCCAGATCTCAAATACAAATCTATTTCATTCCAAATAAAAAAGATGAAAGAGAAAAATTCCTAATGGATAAAAGCAGAAAGATTGTTGCACATTCAAAACAGGTCATGATTTAAATATTTTTCTATTTAGTAATTATAATAGTTAGATCTCAATCAATTGTATTCATGTCCTAATTCAACAGATTTTTAAAAAACATCTTCTGTGTGTTCCAGGCACTGTGTTAGGCACTGATGAACAAACTCAAACTGTATCTTGACCTCACTGTACCTTTACCTCATAAAGTAAATCTTTCAGGAGAGACATATTAAAATATTCATACACATAAGTATATAATTATAAATTCATTTAATATGATGAAGAAAAATTCCTAGGAACGCTAGGAAAGTATAACAGGTAGATTTAGATTTGTGGTAAGGGAAGAGGTGTTTATCTAAGCTAAGACCAGAAGTATAAATAGGAATTAGCCTGGAGAAATAGCCTTCTGTATGGAAGCCGAAGCAAATAACTTGGCTTGTTGGAGAAACTGAAGGAATATTTTTGCAGCAAAATAATGGCTGCTTGGAGCAAAAAAGAGGATGGAGTAGTATGCAGAGTCAGATCTTATAGAACCATTTAACTTCCGTTGTGGTTTTTGTCTGTTTTTCCCATTTTTTGACTTTATCTTACAACAGTGGAAGTTGTTGATGGATTTCAATCTGGGATATATTCTGATTTGCATTTTTAAAAGACTAACACTGACTACTATGTGGAAGATAATTGGAATGAGACAAGAGTAGAAATAGAGAGACTCACTAGGAAGAAATAGAACTGATGAGAAATTGTGATAACTTGGATGTTGGTGGGGGGAGATTGAGAGAAATAGTGAGATGAGATAAATTTGGACAGTAGACTTTCTGGAAAGATACAGGGTGTCGAGGAGAGCTCCCAGATAATTGTCTTGAACAGTCTGATAGATGGGAATACCATTTACTGAGATTTGGAAGACTGGAGGAAGAACAGAGTGAAATGGAATGACATCTTTAGCAGGTTGAATTTCAGTAGTATGTAAATTTCAGTAGTATGTAAAACATCCAGGTGGATGTTCGTCTTGACATCTTAGTTTTTCTTTTTCTTTTTCTTTTTTTTTTCTTTTTTTTTTTGAGATGGAGTCTCGCTGTGTCACCCAGGCTGGAGTGCAGTGGCACGATCTCAGCTCACTGCAACCTCTGGCTCCCAGGTTCAGGCAATTTTGTGCCTCAGTCTCCCGAGTAGCTGGAATTACAGGCACCCACCACCATATCTGGCTAATTTTTTTTTATTTTTAGTAGAGACAGGGTTTCACCATCTTGGTCAGCCTGGTCTTGAACTCCTGACCTCGTGATCCACCTGCCTTGGCCTCCCAAAGTGCTGGGATTACAAGCGTGAGCCACCACACCTGGCCTGAAGCTTATTTTAAAAGGACAAGGGAAGTATAATCATTAATATGAAAGACTACAAAAAAAAAAAAAAAAACTGGAAATAAAATGAGCATGAATGGACAGCTGCTAAAATATTTTGGTGAAATAAGAATAAAAGGGGTCCTTAAATAATGAAAGGATGGAAGTTGAATGAGAGTAGTTCCTGTCCTACCTTGAGTTATTTGAAGGTACTTAGAGAATTCTTTGAAACTTACTTCTTCTGCCCTCCAATTCAATTATTATTTTAATCAAGCATGTGCTATGCACCAAGCAGTGAGGCAAGCACTGAGAATTACTGGTAAAATATAATTCAAGGCAGCAGCATCTGACATCACTGAGCATACAGTCTAGCAAGGGACACTGACCAGTAAACAGCAATCATAATAGGGGAAGTGTATAGTACGTGGGAACACTTAGAAAGGACGTCTGTCTCCAACTTGGGTGAATCAAGGAAGGTGTTATCATTGTGAAAACCATATATTCCATTAACTCTTTGGGCTATGTTGCTGTCTTTATTACTTTTTAGAGTGTACCATAGAGTGTAATATCTTCAATTTTAGAACCTTCGAAAGTATGATTTTAAAATACTAAATTTGCTATGGCACATGAACAATATTGTTCACCTACTAAAGGAATAACATAGAACCTAATCGAATCGATATCCTTCACTTAAAACCCTTGGGTTTCTATGTGTTTCATAATTCAGAATTTTTCAAATCTTATAAAAGGATGTTGTTCCAGAAAGCACCCTATAATCAAACACATGAATATTTTTGCAATGAGATATATGTGAATTGTCACCTTAAATCAAGTCAGGTTTTGCTGCAACAGGAGTGCAGCAAACTTATCAAAGTACCTTTTGTTTTTCAGAGCTTTCTGAACTTTGAAATTGTACATTAAAGGATTATGCATATAGCCTACTTGTCCATAAAAAAAGTTGGACCTGATGAATTAACAATAAAGATACCCAGTGAAAATTTTATATTGTTTTGTGCCCATAGTAATTGTTGAAATTAAGGAGAACTCATTCAGTTAAATTTGTTCCTCTATGATGTGTATTGATTATTCCTCAATGAGGGAGAGAATCAGTGGGAAAAAGTAGAGGATACGCTTAATGGCTTCTTTATCATAGTATTTCTAAGAGACTATGACATATCAAATGTTGTTAAAGTTATAGAGAAAGAAGAATCACCAAAAATGTGATAACTTAAAATATGATTTCTTAATAATTTGACTAAACATTAGTGTCTCATAATCAAGCCTCTCTAGTCAATGTAGTCAATGTAGTTGTATATTTGCTTTTTTTTTTTCCCTAAGAAATGCTACACACAACAAAACCTATCAACTAAATGCATTTTACACAGAATGACTATTACTCCTGATAAGGAATTTGTTATGCTATGTTTAGAATTATTGCTATGCTACAGTGAGAAGGCACTTGGAAAGGCAAAGTGGACTTGTACTTTTTCTTTTTTCTTTTTCTTTTTTCTTTTTTTTTTTTTTGAGACAGAGTCTGGTTCTGTAGTCCAGGCTGGAGTGCAGTGGCGCAATCTCAGCTCACTGCAAGCTCTGCTTCTCGGGTTCACGCCATTCTCCTGCCTCAGCCTCCCAAGTAGCTGGGACTACAGGCGCCTGCCACCACGCCTGGCTAATTTTTTGTTTGTTTTTGTTTTTGTTTTTGTTTTTAGTAGAGACGGGGTTTCACCATGTTAGCCAGGATGGTCTTGGTCTCCTGACCTTGTGATCTGCCCACCTGGGACTCCCAAAATGCTGGGATTACAGGCGTGAGCCACCACGCCCAGCCATGTATATGCTATTTTATAATACCAGTTGATGTAGTAACTTAACAGACAAGGCTGAATTTGTTATTAAAAATTTGTCCCAACTGGGAACTTTTTATATTTCAACATTTCTCCAAAACTTTGTCTCTTTGTTATTAAAGTTTTTTTTCTAGAATCTGACAAACCAGTTAAGTTTTATTTTTAATGAGATGCAAAACTACATATTAGTTGGGTTAAGTAAAAAGAAAATGTCAAATGCAACACATGAAAGGTTTTTTTGAAAGAGAGATTTGTAATTTTTTTTTTTTCTGGAAAAGATGTCCTTTTGCATCAGGCTCCAGCTAGATTTTGTTTTTTGTTTTTTGTTTTGTTTTGTTGTTTTTGAGACGGAGTTTCGCTCTTGTTGCCCAGGCTGGAGTGCAATGGCGCTATCTCGGTTCACCGCAACCTCCCCCTCCCGGGTTCAAGCGATTCTCCTGCCTCAGCTTCCCGAGTAGCTGGGATTATAGGCATGAGCCACCACGGCTAATTTTGTATTTTTAGTAGAGATGGAGTTTCTCCATGTTGGTCAGGCTGGTGACCCGACCTCAGGTGATCTGCCCGCCTCAGCCTCCCAAAGTGCTGGGATTACAGGCGTGAGCCACTGTGCCCGGCCTCCAGCTAGATTTTGAAGGATGGGCCACTAATGGAGAAAACAAAATAGATACACAATTAAAATTGTTTTAGAGCCTCAAGTTTTCATTGAAACCAGATGAAAGCTGTTTTTACTCCTCCCCATAGCGTCTTTCTTTACAATTTGGTGAATGTAATCACTATTTTAAGGGAAGTATTTAGCCTATTTGTGAATAAAAATTTTTACTGACGTGCCCAAGAAAGATAAAAACAAATGTGTGTATATTCATAGTGCTAAAATTAACTTTGAAATGTTAGTGTCTTCAACACTGTCAACTTCTTTATAGACTTTAAAAACTATAAATACTGATTAGTAATTTACAGACAATACACAATTTTATAAAAGTGTAATTTGAATCTTAAAAATGTATCCTATACGTTTTTTTTTTTTTGTACACCAGAGTGCAAGTTCTGTGACAAAAGCAGGTAATTTGGTTTTATTTATTTATTTTTGAGATGGAGTCTCGCTCTGTCGCCCAGGCTGGAGTGCAGTGGCGTGATATCGGGTCACTGTAAGCTCCGCCTCCCGGGTTTACGCCATTCTCCTGCCTTAGCCTCCCGAGTAGCTGGGACTACAGGCGCCCGCCACCACGCCCAGCTAATTTTTTGTATTTTTAGTAGAGACGGGGTTTCACCGTGTTAGCCAGGATGGTCTCCATCTCCTGACCTCGTCATCTGCCCGCCTCGGCCTCCCAAAGTGCTGGGATTAGAGGCGTGAGCCACCGCGCCCAGCGGCGATTATTACAGAGGAAACAAATTCCTGGAAGTGGAATTCTTGAGTTAGAGAATATTTAGAATTGTTAGAAAAAGTTTCTGGATCAATTAGAAAAACAATTAGGCTATTTTTAGAGATATCCTTGAGGAACTGTGTATTTTTAACTCCCTTCAAGTATATGGAAAAGAGAGAAATATGGTACTGTTTTTTTATAGCAGGAAGGTAGCATTTCATCTTGCCCTCTAATTATAAAATATATTATCATAATATTCTCTGAGTGATCTAAGTTGCAAAATTCGTAAAGATATATAGTAATAGCTAGAATTTAATTTGGGTTTAGCCTATTTGTGAATAAAAATTTTTACTGATGTGCCCAAGAAAGATAAAAACAAATGTGTGTATATTCATAGTGCTAAAATTAACTTTGAAATGTTAGTGTCTTCAACACTGTCAACCTCTTTATAGACTTTTAAAACTATAAACACTGATTAGTAATTTCCAGACAATACACAATGGTACAAATACTGAGAAAGTCTGTATTCAAAATTTCTATACTTTTTAAACATGCTTTTTAAATAACTTTCAAAGACACTGGTATCCTAATAGAAAAGGATGATGTGAAGCTGAAAAAGGCAGTGTGTGTCCCATCAGAGAGCTTCACTGCTATGGTTTGCACAGACTGAGAGAGAAGGTTTGGACAGAAGTTAATAACTTCCTTGAGAATAGTCACTCATCCTCTGTTCTCAGTAAGCATGTCAAAATAGTGGACCAGAGTCTTTGATCGATTAATGTGAGTGATTTAAATCTTCAGGTATATGAACATAGCATTCGAAGTACTATACCTATGGGAAGTTTTTGGCAAAAAGGTGACAAGTATGAATAACTCTTTCAACTTGTTTTTTACAGTTGGCAACACCTCTTCTTGCCATTTCATTGTAAGCATTAATACAAAAAATTTCTTGTTAGTCTGACTACTTACTGGATGGAATTTAAAACATTTTATCACTTTTTGGAAAGATGTAGGATTTTAGTGGAAAATGTAGACTAGTGTAAGAATAAAGCAACAAAATTGATTTTATTTTCATCTCTGTTACTGTTATTACAAGATATAGAGAAAGACAGCTAATCGAAAAAATTGTGTCATGTATTTAGCACTACTGGTTGGATATATTAAAAGCATTTCATACCTCCTTTGCCTGTGATAAGTTTATACCACTGGTTTTGAGTTGTTTCCTAATACTGCTACAGTAAACATACTTGTACCTAAATATTTGGAGAGGGTTCAAGTGCCTGCAAATATAATTAAGTTAAAAAGTATCTGGCATGTTGTAATTTGTGTATATGTATGTGTATATATAATGCTAGTAATATATTAACATAATTTTCTTTGTTCGTTTATTATTTCATAGAGTAGGATGGCACTAAGTAACCTCTTAGTTGTTCAGTACAGGGTAATACAGAGAGAAGGAAGGCTTCAAGGAAATTGAATATGGCCCTGTAGAATGGGTGGGATATGAATTAGCACAGGGGAAAGAAGAGAGGGTAATACAGAGGAGACAAGTAGCAGAGATGAAGCACAGGTACAAGAGTAAATATAATCTATGAAAGGAGCTGCAGAGAGGTCACCCTGGCAGGAGCAGAGGCTCCTGGAGCATGAGATCAGATAAGCAAGACTAGTCTGAATTACGGAGAGCCTTCAAAAGTATGCAAAGACATTTAGATTTCATGTGATAGGAAATAAGAAGCCAGTGTAGAGTTTTTAAAGCAGCGATGATTACTTGATGAAAATAGCATTTTAGGAACATCGATCTCTCACTTAGCATTGGAAGATTAATTAAATCAGGTTGGTGTTACAGGTAAGAGTACCAGCTAAGAAGCAGTCATGATAGTATAGTATTTTAAGATAGACAAATGATGTGCTGATGTAGGTTGGTAGCAGTGAGAATGGGAGGAAGAAATTCGTATCAGAAACACTATTGACAAAATGTGATTTAATGACCAACTAGATGTGAAGGGTAAAGAATTCAGCATTTTAAGGTTCTCTGCATAAGAGATAGGAAAAACACAGTGCCATTAATAGAACGTCTTTATTTCAATACTAAGAACTAATTTCATTTTCTTTTTGTGTAACCCTAACTTATAAACTTATGAGAAAAAATATTAAGTTGAGTTTGAAAAAAGTACGGCCAGATGGCAGATATAAAACTCATCAAAATTGGCTTCTAGAAACTGACAAGGAAAAGAAAGGAAGGGCTTGTAAGGATTCTTCTCTGGGAATAATAGAAATACCCATGAGAATTTCTTTGGAATGACAGCAATTTAGATTGTATAACCCCATTTCCCAAATAATTAAACTCTTTCCATGGAGTTTAGTGCTAAAAGTCAGAATGTCCAAAGTTATTCTGAATGATAAAGATTATTCATAAGAGCTGTATCTCAAGCCGTTCAAAGATAGGCCAGATGTCAAGGCTGCAGTTTGAGGTATCATCCTTCAAAAGGCAATAATATGTAACTCCTCTACTGGGCAAACAGCAGATCACTTTCTGAAGTGATGTCATTCAGACTGAGAATTATCAGAAGTAGCCTGATGTGTGAATATTTTAAAGTCCAGATATAAGCAGCTGGAGACTGCATGTAGAAAGGATTTTTTTTTTTTTTTTTAAGATGGAGTTTCACTCTGTCACCCAGGCTAGAGTGCAGTGGCATGATCCCGGCTCACTGCAACCTCCGCCTCCCAGGTTCAAGTGATTCTCCTGCCTCAGCCCCCCGAGTAGCTGAGATTACAGGTGCCTGCCACCGCGCCTGGCTAATTTTTCTATTTTTAGTAGAGATGGGGTTTCACCATGTTGGCCAGGCTGGCCTCAAACTCCTGACCTTGTGATCCACCCGCCTCGGCCCCACAAAGTGCTGGGATTACAGGCATGAGCCACCGCGCCCAACCAGAAAGAATTGTATTAATTATTTTGTTTAAGAAGGCACATGATGAGGATGGACAATGAATAGTTATTGTAAATCTTTGCTTATTTGCCTCTCTTTGTTCCTGCCAGACTGACCTCTATTCAGTTCCTCTCATAGATTATATTCATCCTTGTACCTGTGCTTCACCTATGCTGCTTTTTTTCTATACCTTACCCCCTTTTCTTTCCTCTTTGCTTTTTCATATCCCACCCATTCTACAGGACCAAGTTCAATTCCCTTGAAGCCTTCCTTCTCTCTGTATTACCTGTACTGTACAACTAAGAAGTTACTTAGTACAATCCTACTCTATGAAATAATAAATGAACAAGAAAAAAAAGTAATCTATTACTAGCATGATATGTATATATATATAAGCTAATAAGCAAATATTTACAGCAACTATTCATTCATATTATCTAAGTGATTTACTCAAAATAGGTATTTCTACCAAAGTTAGGTAACAAAACACATACCAGAAGAGGCAGATAACTGCATATCGCCCAAACCTAAACTAATCTAAGGAAAAATAACAAATTACAATTTTTACATGTCATGTTTTGTAGAGTTTCTGAAAATCCTTGAGGACTTTATCAGGAGACAGGTTTGTGACTATTCTCTTAGCACACAGATGAGAATTGTTCTGCTAATTAAGATGAAACAATAATTTTCATTTGGCCTTACAGAGCTGGTGCTTTAGGTGACCATATGGTACCTTGAGGGGAGGGAAGGGGACCTATTTGCCTCCTCTGCTCTATAAGCTGTCATCTTGGGGGACAGAGAAGGTGGTGGGCCAGTCCTTGTGTCCTTTCCACCTCCCATGCCCATACATTACCCATCTGTTCAAAAGGAGAGGAAGAGACATTAAGGGATGGAGGGTGACTATGTATTACTTACCCATTTTTGAGTAAATGTTTGTTATTCCAAAAAAAATTGGCAAAGTATCTTCCATAACTCTCTAAATCATAATCATTATAAATAAATGAGGCCTTAATTATTTGCTGCCAATTTCCAGATATTTTCTAGAATACATAGATCTATATATATTGTTAACAGTACAAATACTGTAAGTCTAAAGGAAATCACATGAAAAGTCTATCTCTGTGATCACTCACAGTAAATAAATTTGAACATAAGTGTAATTCACACTTAAGATCATTGTAACTCAGTCCCTGATATAGTTTACTAGTGTCCTGTCAGTTCAAAAGAGTTAATTTGTTCGTATGTTACTAACTTACTACCAAAGAATAATCTAGGTACTGAGAATAAAGCCCATTAATCCTTACTACTAACACTTTAACGCATAAAAGAAAGATGTATGTGATTTAATTTCAAGTCATCTATGGTGCTTGAAAAGTATTAACTGTGAAGTGAATGGATATTAAAGAATGAAAATTACATTTACAAGTGGCATATGAAAATCAGGAATCAGGAAAAAAAAATGAAAGTCAGTCTTACAGTCTTACTAAGAGAATAGTCTCAAACCTGTCTCCTGGTAAAATCCTCAAGGATTTTCAGAAACTCTACGAAACACGACGTGTGAAAATTGTAATTTGTTATTTTTCCTTAGATTAGTTTAGGTTTGGGCAATATGCAGTATCTACCTCTTTTGGTATGTGTTTTGTTACCTAACTTCGGTAGAAATACCTATTTTGAGTAAATCATCTAGTTAATATTAATGAATAGTTGCTGTAAATCTTTGCTTATTAGCTTATGTATATATATCATGCTAGTAACATATTAATATGTTTTTTCTTGTTCATTTATTATTTCATAGAGTAAGATGGTTCTGAGTAACCTCTTAATTCTTCAGTCTTTCTCTGCATTAAGAATTCCTTGTCTATAAAATACAAAAGAAGTATATATGTTTCTACACTATTTTGTGATAAATGAAAATATAAACATATGTGGTATGAGCTTTATAACATTTTCTATTTTCTATGTTGTGATTTTATACTAATTAAATAAAGTATAGTCTATGATGAGTATGCATCATAGCAATTTCAGAGCAATCTGCCTATTCATGGTTATATAGCAACTAAATTTGATGTTTTAGAAAAGTAAATCACTCTTATTTATGTAAAAAGATTAGGACTCTATAAAATATCTAAGTCCAATAAAATGCAATTTTAAACTGCCAGAAAGAAGCAGCGACTACCTGAAAGTCCAATAATACCATGAATGAAATTATACTTCAGATTTCTATTTATTTTATCCTTATCTTGAAACCAAGGATTGATTCCCCATAAGAAAATGACTGTGAGGACAGTATTATTGGGCAGTTTTCAAAACAATATTTAAGAAGGAAACAACTTATCACTCAATTTTTAACAAAAGACACTCTAAAAATAGTGAAACTGTGATGTTTTAAATAAGACAATGATGTAACCAACAAACTCCATTTCCGGCTGAAAGAAATCAGGATACATCAAGATACTCTATGAACCTTCAGTTGTAACTTAAGCATATGCTCACATGGGGAGTAGGAGTAAAACACAAACAGAAGAATAAGGCAAAAAGAGAGACTTTCCCACTCATCTACATCCTTTTTAAAAAATACCACTGATGTACCCCATTACAATTCTTAGAAATCAAATAATTTTAAATGGGATCATTGAAATGGTTGACACTGAATTTGTTTTTTCCTACTTTCTGTCACATGCCTGCTTATTTTTGACTCCGATGCTTCTTCCATAGAAGATGCATAAGCAGTCCACATTCAAGGCAACTTCACTCATTTGTAAGCTTCTTCTTTTTTCTTCTAACAAATTATGAAATTTGACCAACATGGTGAAACTCCATCTCTACTAAAAGTACAAAAAATTAGCTGGGTATGATGGCACATCCCTGTTATCTCAGCTACTTAGGAGGCTGAGGCAGGAGAAGCCCTTGAACCCAGGAGTTGGAGGTTGCAGTGAGCCGAGATAATGCCACTGCACTCCATCCTGGCAAGACTCCTTCTAAAAAAAAAAAATAAGAGGAAGAGAAAGAAGGTGAAGAAGAAAAGAAGAAGATGAAAAAGTAGAAGAAAAGAAGACGACGAAGAAGAAAACAAAGGAAGAAAAAGAAGACGAAGAACAAGAGGAACTGAAATACCTTTACTTAGTTATTACTTAGGGTGAAATTTTATCTAACATATTTCTCACCAAACCAAGTGAGAGAAATCTGTTCTTTTTAGATAACTGCTCTATCATTCAATGTTCTTCTGCAAAGATTATTGACAAACTATATACTATAAATCTTCACATCAATTAATTGACTTTCTTTTATTCTTGGAACCTACTTTTAGGAGGTCAGCATCAAAATTTCAACCCGTTACTTTAGAATAAGAAATATAAATGTACTCCTTATTCCCAACGTATGTGTGCTATATTTATTCATAAACAATATTCTATTGATTTTTGAGAGCCTGTTGGGCTGGTTACCAAATATACAGTGGTAAATACATTGTCCCTACCCTTATGGAGCCTCATGGGCTTGTTATGGGAATTGAGTTTTCTTGGGAATGTTACATATGATTTAAATATCCCCTGATAGACAAAGTGAAAGAGCCCAATAAAATTGTAACTTAATCTTAATTTATTCTATTATCTCAGTCACTTTCTAATGTTGTTAGGGAATTAAGCAAAATAACTCCATTATCTTCTGTTACATACTTTCCTGATAGTATCATCCAATACACTTAGTGCTGCCATGGGCCAACTGGAATCCAGGGGACAATCTAGACATCTAACTTACAAAACCTTAATTAAGCCTTGAGTAAAATTATACCAAAGGTAGTATTTTAAAATCCAAAAGTTGAAATAAAATTATTTTAGTGATACTATAAAGAAGGAAATATTGCTTTATTTTCTGTGTTCTCATTTTTAAAGGAGGTGAAACAAAAGTAAAGAAAACAAAGTTTCACATATTTTAATTTTCATATCTAACTTTTATGTTTATTATTCACCTAAGTAGATATTAACTGATGATATGATTGATTGGCAAGCTTCATTTTTCAAGGTTACCTAAAAGATAGTAGTCAATGTTTAAAATATAGGTAATATTTTGGTACCTTGTCTACTTTTAATATTAATGACATTGAAAAGGGAATGTCATATATCTAATCTAAGCACAGTTGAATATACACATACCAAGTTTTTTCTGTGTTCTATTTAATCTCAACAGTAAATCCAAGTTTCTTGCTGAATTTCAAGGCATGAAGTAACTTCTTAATGTTAATGTAAATCTAAAAGTCAAACTTAATGCAGCATGGCAAATAAAATGACCCAGGAATTGTGAGATCTGAGTACAGCTTATTCTCACTTTATCACTGTTTTCCTATCTAACACACTCTCTCGTTCACAGTATTTAAAACCTTTTAGCCACTTGAAAAAGGTACTATAACTTGCTATGGATGAAAACTCCTTTTATAATCCATCCTTACAGAGAATTTTGTAAAAAGACTTCATATGATATATATCTACAGTAGAAACACCTAAAAGGCTGTATAGAACAAGTGTTTAAAAGGTGCTATTCACAAAATAATTACCTAAGAAATATGCATAAATGAATGAACGACAGTACTTTGTGTAATTATGTATCTTAGAAGCTAAATTATCTACATTATTTCTTTGTTTCCTTTATTCCAGTAATTCTTTATCTTTTTTCAGTTTCTTTTTCCTTTGCTTTATTTTCCCTTTCTTTTTTTTTGGAGACAGGGTCTTGCTCTATTACCCAGGGTGGAGTTCAGTGGCACAGTCTTAGCTTACTCTAACCTCAGTCTCCTGGGCTCAAGCAATCCTCCAACCTCAGCCTTCCTAGAATTGGGGACCACAGGCATGCACCACAATACCTGGCTGATAACTTTTTACATAGCAAATGGTTTGGGGAGAAGGGCTGAATTTGATTTGATTAATTTTGAAGTTATAGTAGAAATCGACAAATTAATTCATACCTGATTAGTAATGAGGCTTTAAAGGTAAATATTGTTGGCTGTATCTCCAAAATTTTTCTTGCTTTTCTCCCTTTTTTAAAATGCATGTATATCCAGCCAATGATACCAGTTGACAATAAGAGGGACATGTAAGGGACAATCTTATATGCAGACAGAGATGATAGTCACATCCCAGGAGTCATTTAAGAGAAAAATGTGAATACC
Source organism: Chlorocebus sabaeus (assembly GCF_047675955.1). Classification (NCBI taxonomy): domain Eukaryota; kingdom Metazoa; phylum Chordata; class Mammalia; order Primates; family Cercopithecidae; genus Chlorocebus; species Chlorocebus sabaeus. The sequence goes on from NC_132927.1 coordinate 13,993,330, forward strand.
AAAATACATCTATTTTGATATCTATCAATTGATACCTGAAATTTCTCCATCAGATATTTCCATGTTTGAGTTAAAGCTTTGTACTGTAATAAATTGTAGATATGCCTTTTTGTGAATCACATAACATCATCATAAAGTTCAGGACAAGTGCTAAGCATCTTTAGGAGGAGAATATGAGGATACTTAGATTCTTGATAGGAAATGAGTGAAGTATCATTGGGGTAAATTTCTGCTAAGCATTAAGTTTTTGTTTTGAGTTTTTTTTCTCTCTCTCTAGAATTCTCTATTAGTATCAGAATTCCATTTTAATTATTACTACCAAATTATTTTAGACTTTACTCTTTGAGAAATAAAGACAAACTTTCCACTTTCACAGTTCTGTCCCATGACTAGCCCAAACGATTGTTACTTTGACTATTTGATATCAGGTGTAAAAAAGAAAAAAAAATGCGGCCCAAAATCATTTTAAGAAACATAAGAATTTTCTAAGCTTCGACTTTTTTAGGGGATGGGTGCCAAAGATGGCCAAATAGGAACAGCTCCAGCCTCCAACTCCCAGCATGAGTGACACAGAAGACAGGTGATTTCTGCATTTTCAACTGAGGTACCGGGTTCATCTCACTGGGGCATGTCAGACAGTCGATGCTGATCCACGGATGCAGCCCGAACAGCAAGAGCTGAAGCAGAGCAAGCCATCGCCTCACCTGGGAAATGCAAGGGGGAAGGGAATTCCTTTTCCTAGCCAAGGGAAATTGAGACACACAACACCTGGAAAATCGGGTAACTCCCACCCTAATACTGCACTTCACCAAGGGTCTTAGCAAATGGTACACCAGGAGATTATATCCCACACCTGACCCAGAGGGTCCCACGCCAACGGAGCCTCTGTCATTGCTAGCACAGCAGTCTGAGATCTCAATGCAAGTTGACAGTGAGGCTGGGGGAGGGGCGCCCACCATTGCTGAGGCTTAAGTAGGTAAACAAAGCCCCCAGGAAGCTCAAATTGGGTGGAGCCCACCACAACTCAAGGATGCCTGCCTGCCTCTGTAGGCTCCACCCCTGGGGACAGGGCATAGCTAAACAAAAACAACAGAAACCTCTGCAGGGGTAAAAGTCCCTGTCTCACAGCTTTGAAGAGAGCAGTGGTTCTCCCAGCATGGATGTTGACATCTGAGAATGGACAGTCTGCCTGCTCAAGTGGGTCCCTGACCCCTGAGTAGCCTAACTGGGAGACATCCCCCATTAGGCGCAGACTGACACCTCACACCTCACATGGCTGGGTACACTCCTGAGACGAAGATTCCAGAGCAAGAATCAGACAGCAACACTTTCTGTTCAGCAATATTCTATCTTCTGCAGCCTCTGCTGCTGATACCCAGGCAAACAGGGTCTGGAGTGGACCTCAAGCAAACTCCAACACACCTGCAGCTGAGGATCCTGACTGTTAGAAGGAAAACTAACAAACAGAAAGGACACCCACACCAAAACCCCATCAGTACGTCACCATCATCAAAGACCAAAGGCAGAGAAAACCACAAAGATGGGGGAAAAGCAGTGCAGAAAAGCTGGACATTCAAAAAATCAGAGTGCATCTCCCCCTCCAAAGGAACGCTGCTCATCGCCAGCAACGGATCAAAGCTGGACGGAGAATTATTTTGATGAGATGAGAGAAGAAGGCTTCAGTCAATCAAATGTCTCAGAGCTAAAGGAGGAACTACGTACCCAGCGCAAATAAACTAAAAATGTTGAAAAAAGAATGGATGAATGGATAACTAGAATAATCAATGCAGAGAAGACCTTAAAAGAACTGATAGAGATGAAAACCATGACACAAGAACTACGTGACAAATGCACAAGCTTCAGTAACCGACTTGATAAACTGGAGGAAAGAGTATCAGTGATTGAAGATCAAATGAATGAAATGAAGCGAGAAGAGAAGTCTAGAGGAAAAAAAGGAAAAAGAAATGAACAAAGCCTCCAAGAAATATGGGATTATGTGAAAAGACCAAATCTACGTCTGACTGGTGTGCCTGAAAGTGAGGGGGAAAATGGAACCAAGTCGGAAAACACTTTTCAGGATATCATCCAGGAGAACTTCCCCAACCTAGTAAGACAGGCCGACATTCAAATTCAGGAAATACAGAGAATGCCGCAAAGATACTCCTCGAGAACAGCAACTCCAAGACACATAATTATCAGATTCACCAAAGTTGAAATGAAGGAAAAAATGTTAAGGGCAGCCAGAGAGAAAGGTCAGGTTACCGACAAAGGGAAGCCCATCAGACTGACAGCAGATCTCTGAGCAGAAACTCTCCAAGCCAGAAGAGAGTGGGGGCCAATATTTAACATTCTTAAAGAAAAGAATTTTCAACCTAGAATTTCATATGCAGCCAAACTGAGTTTCATAAGTGAAGGAGAAATAAAAACCTTTACAGACAAGCAAATGCTTAGAGATTTTGCCAACACCAGGCCTGCCCTACAAGAGATCCTGAAGGAAGCACTAAATGTGGAAAGGAACAACTGGTACCAGCCATTGCAAAAACATGCCAAAATGTAAAGACCATCAATGCTAGGAAGAAACTGCATCAACTAATGAGCAAAATAAACAGCTAATATCATAATGACAGGATCAAGTTCACACATAACAATATTAACCTTAAATGTAAATGGACTAAATGGTCCAACTAAAAGACACAGACTGGCAAATTGCATAGTCAAGACCCATCAGGTTGCTGTGTTCAGGAGACCCATCTCACATGCAGAGACACACATAGGCTCAAAATAAAGGGATGGAGGAAGATCTACCAAGCAAATGGAGAACAAAAAAAGGAAGGGGTTGCAATCCTAGTCTCTGATAAAACAGACTTTAAACCATCACAGATCAAAAGAGACAAAGAAGGCCATTACATAATGGTAAAGGGATCAATTCATCAGGAAGAGCTAACTATCCTAAATATATATGCACCCAATACAGGAGCACCTAGATTCATAAAGCAAGTCCTTAGAGACTTACAAAGAGACTTAGACTCCCATACAATAATCATGGGAGACTTTAACACCCCACTGTCAACATTAGACAGATCAACGAGACAGAAAGTTAAAAAGGATATCCAGGAATTGAACTCAACTCTGCACCAAGCGGACCTAATAGACATCTACAGAACTCCGCACCCCAAAGCTACAGAATATACATTCTTCTCAGCACCACATCGCACTTATTCCAAAATTGACCACATAGTTGGTCAAAGCACTTCTCAGCAAATGTAAAAGAATAGAAATTATAACAAACTATCTCTCAGACCACAGTGCAATCAAACTAGAACTCAGGACTAAGAAACTCAATCAAAACCTCTCAACTACATGGAAACTAAACAGCCTGCTCCTGAATGACTACTGGGTACATAACAAAATGAAGGCAGAAATAAATATGTTCTTTGAAACCAATGGGAACAAAGATACAACATACCAGAATCTCTGGGACACATTTAAAGCAGTGTGTAGAGGGAAATTTATAGCACTAAATGCCCACAAGAGAAAGCAGGAAAGATCTAAAATTGACACCCTAACATCACAATGAAAAGAACTAGAGAAGCAAGAGCAAACACATTCAAAAGCTAGCAGAAGGCAAGAAATAACTAAGATCAGAGCAGAACTGAAGGAGATAGAGACACAAAAAACCCTCCAAAAAGTCAATGAATCCAGGAGCTGGTTTTTTGAGAAGAACAACAAAATAGATAGACCACTAGCAAGACTAACAAAGAAGAAAAGAGAGAAGAATCAAATAGATGCAATAAAAAATGATAAAGGGGATATCACCACCGACCCCACAGAAATAGAAACTACCATCAGAGAATACCATAAACACCTCTATGCAAATAAACTAGAAAAACTAGAAGAAATGGATAATTTCCTGGACACTTACACTCTCCAAAGACTAAACCTGGAAGAAATTGAATCCCTGAATAGACCAATAGCAGGCTTTCAAATTGAGGCAATAATTAATAGCCTACCAATCAGAAAAAGTCCAGGAACCAGACGGATTCACAGCCGAATTATACCAGAGGTGCAAGGAAGAGCTGGTACCATTCCTTCTGAATCTATTCCAATCAATAGAAAAAGAAGGAATCCTCCCTAACTCATTTTATAAGGCCAACATCATCCTGATACCAAAGCCTGGAAGAGATACAACAAAAAAAGAGAATTTTAGACCAATATCCCTGATGAACATCAATGCAAAAATCCTCAATAAAATACTGGCAAACTGAATCCAGCAGCACATCAAAAAGCTTATCCACCATGATCAAGTGGGCTTCATCCGTGGGATGCAAGGCTGGTTCAACATACGCAAATCAATAAATGTAATCCAGCATATAAACAGAACCAAAGTCAAAAACCACATGATTATCTCAATAGATGGAGAAAAGGCCTTTGACAAAATTCAACAGCCATTCATGCTAAAAACTCTCAATAAATTTGGTACTGATGGAACATATCTCAAAATATTAAGAGCTATTTATGACAAATCCATAACCAATATCATACTGAATGGACAAACCTGGAAGCATTCCCTTTGAAAACTGGCACAAGACAGGGATGCCCTCTCTCACCACTCATATTCAACATAGTGTTGGAAGTTCTGGCTAGGGCAATCAGGCAAGAGAAAGAAATCAAGGGTATTCACTTAGGAAAAGAAGAAGTCAAATTGTCCCTGTTTGCAGATGACATGATTGTATATTTAGAAAACGCCATCGTCTCAGCCCAAAACCTCCTTAAGCTGATAAGCAACTTCAGCAAAGTCTCAGGATACAAAATTAATGTGCAAAAATCACAAACATTCTTATACACCAGTAACAGAAAGACAGAGAGCCAAATCATGAGTGAACTCCCATTCACAATAGCTTCAAAGAGAATAAAATACCGAGGAATCCAACTTAGAAGGGATGTAAAGGACCTCTTCAAGAAGAACTACAAACCACTGCTCAGTGAAATAAAAGAGGACACAAACAAATGGAAGAACATACCATGCTCATGGATAGGAAGAATCAATATTGTGAAAATGGCCATACTGCCCAAGATAATTTATAGATTCAATGCCATCCCCATCAAGCTACCAATGACTTTCTTCACAGAATTGGAAAAAACTACTTTAAAGTTCATATGGAACCAAAAAAGACCCCCTCCGCATTGCCAAGACAATCCTAAGTCAAAAGAAGAAAATTGGAGGCATCATGCTATCTGACTTCAAACTATACTACAATGCTACAGTAACCAAAACAGCATGGTACTGGTACCAAAACAGAGATATTGACCAATGGAACAGAACAGAGTCCTCAGAAATAATACCACACATCTACAGCCATCTGATCTTTGACAAACCTGAGAAAAACAAGAAATGGGGACAGGATTCCCTATTTAATAAATGGTGCTGGGAAAATTGGCTAGCCATAAGTAGAAAGCTGAAACTGGATCCTTTCCTTACTCCTTATACGAAAATTAATTCAAGATGGATTAGAGACTGAAATGTTAGACCTAATACCATAAAAACCCTAGTAGAAAACCTAGGTAATACCATTCAGGATATAGGCATGGGCAAGGACTTCATGTCTAAAACACCAAAAGCAACAGCAACAAAAGCCAAAATTGACAAATGGGATCTAATTAAACTAAAGAGCTTCTGCACAGCAAAAGAAACTACCATCAGAGGGAACAGGCAGCCTATAGAATGGGAGAAAACTTTTGCAATCTACTCATCTGACGAAGGGCTAATATCCAGAACCTACAAAGAACTCAAACAAATTTACAAGAAAAAAACAAACAACCCCATCAAAATGTGGGCAAAGGATATGAACAGACACTTCTCAAAGGAAGACATTCATACAGCCAACAGACACATGAAAAAATGCTCATCATCACTGGCCATCAGAGAAATGCAAATCAAAACCACAATGAGATACCATGTCACACCAGTTAGAATGGCAATCATTAAAAAGTCAGGAAAGAACAGGTGCTGGAGAGGATGTGGAGAAATAGGAACACTTTTACACTGTTGGTAGGACTGTAAACTAGTTCAACCATTGTGGAAAAGTGTGGCTATTCCTCAAGGATCTAGAACTAGAAATACCATTTGACCCAGCCATCCCATTAGTGGGTATATACCGAAAGGATTATAAGTCATGCTACTGTAAAGATACATGCACACGTATGTTTATTGCAGCACTATTCACAATAGCAAAGACTTGGAGTCAACCCAAATGTCCGTCAGTGACAGACTGGATTAAGAAAATGTGGCACATACACACCATGGAATACTATGCAGCCATAAAAAAGGATGAGTTCGTGTCCTTTGTAGGGACATGGATGCAGCTGGAAACCATCATTCTCAGCACACTGTTGCAAGAACAGAAAACCAAATACTGCATGTTCTCACTCATAGATGGGAATTGAACAATGAGATCACTTGGACACAGGAAGGGGAGCATCACACACCAGGTCCTATTGTGGGGAGGGGCTATGGGGAGTGATAGCATTAGGAGATATACCTAATGTAAATGACGAGTTAATGGGTGCAGCACACCAACATGGCACATGTATACATATGTAACAAACCTGCACGTTGTGCACATGTAACCTAGAACTTAAAGTATAATAATAATAAAAAATAAAAAAAGAATTTTCTAAGCTTCATTTCCTGAGTATCCCCTGTGTTTGGGATAATGGGGGTTGGTAGTGGAAACAATGTGTACATAAGTATTGAATTGGGAGTCATCATTTTTAGGTCAAAAACTAGACTGATAATACAATCAGTGCTTTTGCTGAAAGTTGGCTTTTTTTACTGAAATGTGTTTAAACAAAACCTAGGTGTCTACTCTGCTTAAACTTACATAAAGCTCTAAATTTAGCAACATTTTAGTACTGATGAAAATTCTCAAATCTCTTGACTATCACAAGATATTGGAGATACCTGAACACATTGGATCAAGTAGGTAGTAAGAGGGCCTTTTAAAATGCATTCTTTGGTTTCTACTTAATCTCAAAGATCTTGATATGAAGATTAACAGAGAGAAGAATGCTTGATTCTAATTATTATATCCATGCAAACTTTCAATGACACCTTAGCTAGGCTAAGATTTTTAACACTATCCTTTGTCACGGAAAACACTTATATGTATGATATAAGTCATAGTTGATAGTTAATTTGACTTTCTACATCCCTGCTGGTGTCAATTTTTTCTTTTTGCATTTTCTCTACCATTATTACAGCTGAAATCTTACTTTATTATTGTTGTAGTGTCCAATTCTAGGTAAATAAATTATGCCCACAGCCAAATCAATCACAACCCATTATTACATTTGAGTTTTCTATTAATAAGATTACAAACAAATGTTTTAGTCTCAAAATTGTGTAAAACAAGATCAATTTGTAAGTTCCTATCCATTTAATAGGGAACCTGTTCAATAAAAAAAGATATTTTTTAATAAGGCAAAATGCATGATACCAAACACAGCATTGTTAGGTTGGTAGTATTTTGGAATTCACGGTTTCGGTTTGATAAAAGTGACTCATGGACTCTTCAGTAAAGCTTTCCGGTGACTATATATTGAATGTTGAAAGATCACTCATTAAAAGTAATTTTAAAATAAAGTAAATGCTCTATGCTGTGAGCCATACAAGGCATAGTATCAACTTCAACAAGAAATGGTCTGCAAACACACAATATTTGCCAAGTATCATCACAGTCTAGAAACTTCTGCTTCCATGTCACAGATCATGATATTAGGTATTAGGCTTTTTTGGATATCTGTAAAAGCCCTAATTAAGCCCTTTAACACTCTAATTGAAATAGGTATAAATGCTTCTGGATGATACACTATAGCTGGTCCAGATTCTTTAGTTGCAGACTGACCTAATAACTCAGTGATCTACTCACTAAGGACTTAGTATGCTCTGACAGCGAAAACAGTCCTAGTTGCCATATAATGAGCCTTGCAGGTCTAGCTATATTTCAGGAATTAACCTCTATAGCTAGTAGGTAAGGAGGAATAATGAACTTTAATATGTCTTGATTTCAGAAGTCATTTCACAAACTGTCTCAAAATAACTTTCTGGAAAAGATCAAGAAATGATTGCACAGTTCTGAGAATTTATAGCTAATTGAAAAAGAATACATATTATAATCTGTAAAATTGCCTCTAAGAGCTTTTCTCTGTACTTTATCTTTGGTTCTTTCCTAGTCAACATTTTTCTGAAGACCTAAGTTAAAAACATAAAGAGTAGACTTCTCAAAAGAACAAAAAAAAAAGTGATAGCAAATTCAGGATGCCAAAAGATATGAATTGCTGGGGAAAATGAGCTATATTTACTAAGATGAAATCTGACAGGGATAAATGTTAAAATCTTAAATTTAGTATCAATACTGTAGTGGAATGAGAAATGGCCACAAATTTTTTTCAGCTGCTCCTGCTCCATCCACCCTTTGAATCTGGGCTGCCTGCGATTCACTTTAACCAACAAAAGAAACCAAGGGATGTTGTACAACTTCTGAACAAGGTCTCGGGAGGCCTCACTGATTCTGGCATTGCCCTCTTGCTGACTTGTGCTCACCATGTAAATAAATCCCAGCCAGCTTACTTGAGAGTGAGATCGCACATAAAGAGGGAGTCCTAGCCAGAAGGCAGGACCAACTGTTAGCACGTGCCACGCAGCCCCAGTGAACTATAGCTGCTTGAGTGATTCCAGGCAAAGCTTATAGCTGAGCTAAGCCCAAATTGATATGATTAAATAAAGTAGAGTTGTTTTAAGCTACTGACTTTTGGGTGATTTATTCTGAAATAGAAATATTAATTGTAAATGTCAAAAAAGAAAGTTTGCCTTGGTTTTGTTGGCAAAGCAGGCCCAGGTATTACTGTGTGAGCCTTTTGCCCCAACGCTAAGTCTAAACCCATAGTGAAACATGGCAGCATTAAGATAGAAGTAAATTCCTAGACTGAGAGAGATATAAGTTCCATTTCCCTTTGTAATGACCATACTGGATTGTTCTATAGGACTCTATGTTTTTAAAGACACTGGACAGCAGAGAGAGTAACCAATAATGGTGAGCAATTTATTAACCTATACAAAGCCCTTCGAGGACTGGAAGTGTTAGACTCAAAAAAAAAAAAGTAAAACACAGTAAAGATATAACAATTCTCTTAACATTTTGACAACACCTCATAAAGGAAATCAAGTAGCGTAATGATTGAAAGGGTAGGTGTAGGCAGACAGGTAGAAGAGCCCAGGAGGCTAACTCTCTATAAAAATAAGGAATAATTATCTGACTATATAGTTATTATTCACCTCCCCATTTGATGTGATTTGACTGTGTCCCCACCCAAATCTCATCTTGAATTGTAGTTCCCATAATCCCCACATCTCATGGGAGGGACCAGGTGGAGATAATTGAATCATGGGAGTAGTTTTCCCCTTCCTGTTCTCATGACAGTGACTTAGTTCTCAGGAGATCAGGTGGTTTTAGAGGGGGCTTTTCACCCTTTTGCTTTACACTTCTCCTTGCTGTTGCCATGTGAAGAAGGACATGTTTACTTCCCCTTCCCCCGTGATTGTAAGTTTCCTGAGGCCTCCCCAGCCAGGCTGAACTGTGAGTCATTTAAACCTTCTTCCTTTATAAATTACCCAGTCTTGGGCAGCCCTTTATAGCAGTGTGAGAATACACCATTCTTACTAATACACTATTCTTATATACACTAAGAATACACTAATACACCATTCTTACCACTTTGTAACAATTCTTGTTTTCACTTTCTGTATGACTTTTCAACCCACTTTCCCATCTACTTCTACCTTCACCTTTTCACTTATGAATTCTTTCTTCAGTCTTTTTCAGATATACTTTTATCATTTCATTTTTTTATATTCCCTGATTTCTCATATGTACTTTTGTGAGCATATTTGTGTGTGTTCACATATATATGGTAGTATCTGTATATATTCATAAATATGTCTGCATATATATTCATTTTTATATGTATCTGTGTGCATTATAGTCTGTATATGTATCTTTCAGTTGTGGCTAAAACTGAGCAAGAAGTTTATTTCATTAGTTACAGCTTCTGCATGGTGGAATGGGTAAGCCCAATTAATTGCCTGTCCTCTTCCATATATTTCTGTGCTTCCTCCCCTCCCCATCTTTCCCTCCTTCTCCTTTTGTCCTTACACCTCAGCTCCTTTTAATCTGTCTTCACGAACCTTCTTTCCTTTGTTTCTACTTGTGTCTATCCACAACTTCTGCACTGAATGTGTCGCCCTCACATTTTACCTGAAACTTGAATTTACCAAGGACACTTTTTTCCCAGTAGCCCACTGAACACTAGCGTTTCTCCTTTACCCCATATAATAGGAAGGAAAGCTCTGGTTCCCTTTTAGTACTTTCATACCTCTGCATCCATGTATAACCCCTTCTTTGAGGTTTACATCATCCATCTCTATCATTCTCTATCCCTCTTGTTCAGTAATTGCTTCCGATCTCCTGATCAATGCCATTTATTTAATGTGAGTTTCAAGCATCTCATTCAGTGTCTTGCTCTCTACTCCAGCTTCTGCATTCATGCTAACAAACTTCAATATCTGTGTCAATAACCTGCATTATTCATTTGCCTCCTGAATGTTAATGACCTTTACCTTTTCACTTCAGCTACTCACTCTGGATCTTGTTGTCACTCAGAACTTTTCTACATCTGAAATCCTAAGGTCAAAGTTGCCTCTCTGACAGGAATCACAGTCTTATTCCAACTTTTCTTGCTTTTTAGCCTCAACACAAATCAAGATATCCAGTCCCTTGCTCTCTCCATTCTCCCCGTAGAGTAACAGCCCTTTGTTGACTTGCTTTCTTCTCTCCTCAGTCTGGAGTCTAGATTTAATCACTTTCTCCCTAAGACACTCAGTTTCCTTATGTCCTGGTCTTTTTCACCCTACTGTCCTGTAAGTCATAAACTCTGAGTTACTTCTATAACTTGCTTTCCCCAAATCTACTCCCAAAGTATAGAGTTGATGAGGGGGAAAGTATACCACTATGATGGTTTATGTCTTCTACAAAGCTGTAGTGTCTAGCTTTAGCTAGAAGAATACCACTTAAAAATCCTTTTTCATATCCCTGGTCACCTCCCTTTCTTGTCCTATTAAACCCTCACTATTCTCTTTCAGCCTTTTTCCTCACTCTGTGCTTTCAGCAGAAATCTTATCTTTCTATTCCATGAGGAAAATTGAATCTAGCAGGCATGAGTTCTGTCATTTCCTTCCTCTACACCTACAGGATTATCCACAGATATATTCTTTCCACCTCTTTTCTTTTAGTCTGCAAGGAAAAGTTAACCAGTCATAGTTTCAGGGATAATCCTACAAGTTATGCTTATGATCCATTCCTCAGAGGCCCATTTTAAAAAGCATTACCTTCCTTCCTTATATCTTAGCATGTTTCTGTATTCTCCTTTTCCATAGTCTATCAACACATTCACATGTTTTCCATTTCTTACAAGACTCCTTCAGCCAAACATCCCCTTGTAACTACAATTCTCTTTTCTTTACATTCTAACGAAGATCTTGTAAAGCAGCCTATACTTAGTTTTCACTTTTTCACATTCCATTCATGCTTTATCTCACTTTTATCATACCATTACAATTACACTCAAAAAAGGTTATCACTTCCTGGCAAATCAAATGGACACTTCACTTTGATCTTGTTTAAGCACCTACTTAACTCTGATGATCACTCCCTTCTTGGAGTTCTCTTCTGTGGATTCTGTGACTATCCTATTCTTGGTCCATCTTTTACTTCTTTGACCATTCTTCTCAAATTATTTTTAAAATTTATTTTCTTTATATATTTTTTGTCATTTTGGTTCTATCCTTTTCCTCCCTTTCTTCTTTTTTATTTCTTCTCTCTCCAAACATTTCCATCCACTCCTCTGGCTTCAGTTGCAACTGAAAGTAAAATGTAGTATGTATGGCATAGCTGTCTAGCCCCATTTCCTGCTATCTTTCACCTCTTATTTTGTTGTTCTGAGAAACCATACTACTGGCAGTACTTGAAATGCATCAAGCTTTTTATACCTGTGTGTTATTTCCCCTGCCTGGAATGCACATCGATGCCCTGTCTCCATTCTTACCTTTCTTGAGGTAACTCTCATCCTTCAACACTTAGGCATCATCAGGAAGCCTTTATAGACCTTTCCTCTCCTTCCATACCCAAGGTAGGTTCTGTTAATACCTGTGTTTATATTATAACATTTACTAATAACTTACTGGAGTTATCCATATAAAGATCTACTTTCCCACCTTACTGCTTCTCATGAGTAAGAAGCAGTTCTTTAAATAATCAAAGCCCAGCGCAATGCCTGGCATACAGGAATTACCCAACAAATACTTGTTGATTGAACTGAAATAGACCTAATATTCTCTCTTTAACACAGACTCTTATATCCAAGTGCCTGCTTAACATCCCCACTTTTATGTCCTACTGACACCACAAACGTGTAAGACTTAACTTACACACATATTCCCCCCACACACATACCCACACACATACTCCCCAACAAAAATCTACTGTTCTTCCTCTCCATTATCTTGATTAGGGCATCACTATCTAGTCACCAAAACCAGAATCCTAGGAGTCAGCCAATATTGCCCAACCCACCTCAGCTCATTCTATCCTCAGAGGTCATGAAGTCCTTTGGATCCCATATCCTAAATATCCTTCAAATGCATCTCCTTCTTTCCATCTGCATTGCTACAGCTCTAATTCAGGCCTTTGGCTCTCACTGGGATTATTTTTTATTTTTATTTTTATTTATTATTTATTTTTAGACAGAGTCTTGCTCTGTTGCCCAGGCAGGAGAGCAATGGTGCGATCTCAGTTCACTGAAACCTCTGCCTCCCAAGTTCAAGCAATTCTTGTGCCTCAGCCTCCCGAGTAGCTGGGATTACAACCATGTGCCACCACACCTGGCTAGTTTTTAAATTTTTAGTAGAGACAGGGTCTCACCATGTTGGCTAGGCTGGTCTTGAACTCCTGACCTCAAGTGATCCGCCCACCTCGGCCTCCCAAAGTGATGGGATTACAGATGTGAGCCACCTTGCCTGGCCTGACATATTTTTAAATTGTGGTAAAATGTCATAACAGAAATTTATCAACTTAACCACTTTTAAGTGTATAGTTTAATGGCAGTAAGTACATTCATACCATTATGCTCACTAAGGTATTTTTTAAATAAAAGGCTATGTGGTCTTCTGACTTACAGGTCAACCTGCCTTCATCCCATCTCTGCAGTATTGGCAATATGAACTTTCTAAAATGCAAATTATGTTACTAGATGAGTTAAAACCCTTTCATTGTGTTCCACTGTCTACATCAGCAGTTTCATCACAAAGTTTTCACAGGTTGAAATTGAAGTAAAGAATAAAAAAAAATAACATACAAAGTTTTTCTTAAATATTTTAGCTGAAAGATTGAGTGAGTGAATGGATGGCAACATTAATCAAGACAAGAAATACTGAAACATGCGTAAGAATTAAAATAGTTTTGTTTTAAATATACTGAGTATCATATGCCAACAGTATAAGCAAGAGGAGATACCTTGAAGGCAGTTGGATAAGTGAGTCTAAAACGCAGAAGAGAATTTTGAGAAAGGGGTCTAAATTTGGAAGTCATGAGCATTTAAGTGTCATCAAGGGAACAAAATGTAAAGAAAAGATGATAAAATACATCAACATTAAAAATACCAACAAAACAACAACCATAGTGATAAAAAAACCAAAAATCATATTTAAAGTCTTCTCATCCTTCTGATTGAAAGGGGGCAAGATCTTGAATACTAATGGTAAACCCTAGGTGCAGCATTTTTAGTGAGTTTGTCTCCTCTGCTGGAAGGATAATTGTTATTTGCCTCTCTTGGATTTCCCTGGTTTTTTCCTCTTGGAAAGGAAAAATAAACAAAAAGCCAACTTCATTGCCTAAGTAATAGGAATGCTTTTTTCTGGAAAGAAAGTAACCAATAAGAATTTTCCTATTCTCACATTGACAAATACAAAAATTATTTTCAAAAAGAGAATCTACAATGAGATACTTACTTTGGTACAATTCAATTAATGATGAGGAATTTGTTCTGCTTTTACTCCTTCCTGTCCCTTTGCAATAAATTACCTGGTCAATAAGAGTAATTCAAGCCACAAAAATTCAGGAATAAGCCTTAAAAGTCTCTATACTTTTGGAAGCATTGTGGCAAATTGGAGCAATGAGGAACATGGTAGTTAGACCTAGCATCACGTCTCAGTTTAAAAACCCATTAGCTATATGGCTCTTATCAAATTACCCCCCTATATACTTTGGTTTTGTAATCTGATGGTAATTCCTATAGGTTGGTGCAAAAGTCATTGTGGCTTGTTTATGTGGCATGTCACATTTATTGATTTGCATATGTTGAACCAGCCTTGCATCCCAGAACAAAGCTTACTTGGTCATGGTGTGTTGACTTTTTAATGTGCTACTGGATTCAGATTGTTAATAGTTTGTAGAGGATTTTTTATGTCTTAGTTCATCAGGGATATTGGCCTGCAGTTTTCTTTTTTCATGTGTCTCTACCAAATTTTCATATCAAGCTATTGCTGGCTTCATAGAATAAGTTAAGGAAGAGCTCCTCTTCCTCAATTGTTTGGAATAGTTTCCAGTAGGACTGGTACCGTTCTTCTGTGTATGTCTCGTAGAATTCAGCTGTGCGTCCATCCAGTCCGGTGCTTTTGTTGTTGTTGTTGTTGTTGTTGTTAGTAGATCTTTCATTACTGATTCATCTGATTTGTCTATTCCTATAAATTTTCTAATTTGTGTGCATAGAGTTGTTCATAGTATTCTTTGATGATTTTTTTTATATTTCTGTGGGATTAGTTGTAATGTCATCTTCGTCATTTCTGAGTGCACTTATTTGGATCGTCTCTCTTTTTTTCTTTTATTAATCTAGCTAGCAGTCTATCAGTCTTCTTTATTTTTCTGAAAACCCAACTTGGTTTCATTGATCTTTTGTATGGGTTTTTGCATCTCAACTTCATTTAGTTCTTATCTAATTTTAGTTATTTATTTTCTTCTACTAACTTTGGGATTGATTTATTCTTTTCTTTCTAGTTCCTTTAGATGCAGTTAGATTGTTAATTTGAGATTCTCACAACTACTTGATGAAGACATTTAGCACTATAAACTTTCCTCTCAACACTGCTTTAGCTGCATCCCAGAGACTTTAGTAATTTGTATACCTGTTTTTATTCATTTCAAAGAATGTTCTGATTCTGCCTCAATTTTGATATTCACCCAGGAGTTATTCAGGAGGAAACTGTTTAATTTCCATGTATTTGTGTAGTTTAGAGTGATCTTCTTGTTATTGATTTATATTTTTAATGCACTATAGTCTGAGAGTGTGCTTGGTATGATTTTATTTTTTTAATTTATGAGGACTTGTTTTATGACCAAGCGTGTGGTTGATCTTAGAATATGTTTTTTGTATAGATGAGAAGAATGTATGTTCTGTGGTTGTAATTTAATTTCTTATAACATGTTGTTACTAGAATACCAGATGAAACACACCAGCAAATATGTCCTCAGATAAACTGAGTAACTTGAGGAAAATTTTTTAATGATGCTACTAAGACAAATAGTTCATTAACCTGTAATGTGAAATCTGTAGGTCTATAGTAACTCAAACCCTAATGGAAATAGCTCTGAACTAAAAACAAGGAAACCAGGCCCAGGTTTATCACTGTTTTACCTCACAATCTTGTATAAGGGTTTACTTGTCTGTTCTTCAATTTCTTCATATTTAAAATGGAGAAATCCTAATCCTAGCTCTAGCCCTTTTCATGTTTCATGAAGCTGTTGGGAAGATATCATGGAGTAATATTTAAAGCATCTGGAGCCTATTTTAGTGAGCTACATAATTTTTTAAGGACATTATTGATTTGGATAGTAAGAATATCCTGCAGGCAAATCCTGCGAGGTGCTTCAACAGACACACACGTCTACCTTCCTGTTGGCACAGCCCATGTTTGGCAGGTGTATTCCATTCCTTACAGGAAGGAATAGGTGCTTCATTGTGTTACAGAAGTCAGTACGCTTTCACAAAACTAAGTAAGTGACATTTTTCTCATTTCTGAGAGCAGATTTTCATAAATCATTCGACCTGGATAAATTGAGAATGTAGTTGATCTGGTAATTGTTGAAATATAATGAAGACATTGCAAAACATGATATTTAAGTATTTCCTCCTAATCTCTTACCTTAACAAGATATAAGAGTTCTAAATGGAAAGATGTCCTAATGTAGAAAAAGGAAACAAAAGTAAGATGAGCCTGTCTGTAAAGGAGAAGCCAGAAGAAGCACAACACAGATTCATCTCAATAATTTGGGATTCCACTGATTCTGAATTTATAGTAACAATAATAATAACTAGACAAAATAGAGCTTTTATATTGTGAAGAAGGTTTTTTCACTAGTTAGTAGTATAAGTTATATTATGGAGAAGGGATACATTTAGCCAGTTTGCAAGTAATATTTTCTGGCTTTTAACAATATATGCAAAGAAATGCTACTAATGTCTTATAATGATTTCTGCTGGGAGCTGTTTAATGGTTATTTCAAGTTACTATCAGATTTTAACAATAAACTTAAAATTTCATAGTGTAATTCTGTAATTCATACTCACATTTTTCTTTCCCCTCATCCACAACTCAAGTTAATTAAATATTGCCTTAAAGGATTCGTGTAGTCTTATGAGTCATAATATTCAGAGTGTATAAGTTAGCACTAGTTTTTAACCACTAGGGAAGGTTCAAGTATTGCAGACTAATCTGAGAATACAGTGAATTTTCTAATGACTCTTCTAGTTCAGGTATTTGTACCACTAGACTGTTTTAGTGGATATACAACATTTATGTATAGTTTGCATTTTAGAAAAGTTTGTAGTAATGAACTTAGACAAGATTTGCCTTTTTACTCTAAGATCATTACTGTGTTTCTTAGAGCAAAGTTTTTTGATGTACTGAATGATTTTGTTTTATTTTCCTGTTTTTTGTTAACAGAATTCTTGATAGATACAAAATCATCCAATAAACTTCAGCTAGTTTTCAGCATTATATGCAGTTGATTTGTCCATTCCTTACTGAAACTTCCAAATCTTCTAACCCAGCGTATATGACACTAAGAACACTCTCATTCCTTTCGTGTCTAGCTCTGTGCTGTGTTTATTTGCAGAGGACCCTCATGCATGGATCCATATAAATGAGGCAAACTGTGACGCAGACTAGACCGTGCCGCTTACCAGTCTTTGAGAGAGAAAGATTGTGTATATGAAAACTGCTAGCCATGATATTTACTTATAAGGAAGATTTCTGTGTGTATAACATCCAGCAAGATTTTTGGTTGAGGTTTTATGCTTTCAGTAAAGAAAATAAAAGAAGAAAACCAATTAATGGTCTGATTCTATCATCTTTTGTCAAGCAAAACTCTCACTGATCCACATGAATGTGACCTCCCGCTCATAGAGTAGTCTAAGAACACTGCAGAATGGACTTCTGAACTTTCGACTCTCTTTTCAATTTAATTGACTAGTTTTTAATCAACTAAAAAAATCATTTTCTTTGACGAAAAAGTCTATGTAGGTAATTTCCAGTGTATTTATGCTACTCAGAAATAAAAACTTGTTTTTTAATTAGAACAAAAAGTCTGGTTTTCTTAGTATCAAATCATTATGTATATTTAAATTATTTCCATGCTACTGTAACTTGAAATTTTTTCCACCTAGCCACATAATTTCTGGCTTTATTTTTATCAGCTGATTCTATGAAAAGATGGGAATTTAGTACCTCATAGAAGTTACACAGTATACCAACCAGTGAATCACTTATCTAACTAAGTAACAAGTGAAACATTGCTGGTATTTCTGTTTTGAAATATGTGCTTTTCTTAGGTAAAAATCAGTTTATTCTACATTTAATATGTGATCCTGTCATTGCATAGTAAATGATTCATTCACAACCTTAATACAAGTAGGTAAGTGTATTGAAGTAAGTTATCTTATTAGATGCCACTTTGTGTGGGATCTAATGCTGACATAATTCAAGGATCTGGGTTAAAGTTTGTGTCATTGCTGGTTTTTGAAACCTCAGATACTTGGCACTCTATAGCAGTGTCTTTCACAGTAATGCTTTGTTTCTTAACATGACTGTGAGGACTGCTTGGTCACAGGCAAATACTGTCCTTTATCAGCCAGGACATTCTTAACAATAATTGCCCTTTTTTTCCCCCTTCTCACCCCCATCCCAACCCCAACTTAGGTTGGAAAGGCTGGTGGATGTACTGAGAAAGAAGGTTGGAACCGGGACCATGAGGACAGTGATCTGATTGAAAAAAAACGACAGTCTGGGGAAGCGATCACATCTGGTGACCAGGCTGCTTCATTCAACACTGTGTAAACACTAAAGCCTTAACTTAGCAAACAGTTGTTAGAAGTGGGACACTCCAACCACATTCCAAGCTGAGATAAAATCAAATCACAAATGTTTAACCACTTTGCTGCTGACTTGAGTTATTTATCCAAATATATTAACTACAGACTTTTACCAATGGGTAGCTATAAGGTTACAGCTTATTTTGTAACTATTTTATATCTCAATATCTTTAATATAAATCTTTTTACTGAGAGATCATTATAGAAATATGTTAAAGTTGGTTAGTATCATATCTTCACATATGGCCCTTTCTGAATCAAAGTGCAGCAAAGTAAATATTGTCTAAGCTTTAATCCACTGTGTTAGGTCAAAACTTCAAATACATGCATTTTTCAATATTTCTTAACTGATGAGAGAGGCCTAAACATGAGTGTGTAGTCTTCCTTCAATGCATGTATGTAATCTTTGTTAGTATTAAAAGATATTAAATATAGATGCCATGAATTAAATGTATAATTTGTTTAATAAGAGATGGATATATTAAAATTACATTCATCAAGGCATGATTTTTGTTTCACTATAAATAATGCAAACTATTTCAATAAAAAGAGCAGACTGTTAATGTGTACTTATAAATTCACATTGTCAGTATTTTTTAATGTTGGGTCTGAATAATTATCTAAATTCTACTTGAACTATAAATCTCTGTCATTTTTGCTTGAAAATTAGCATGCCTCTGTCTTAAAAGAACAGAGACCATCAAACCTGTTAAGTATTCGTATTGTTTATCTTTTTTTTAATTGCCATTTGATTTTTGTTGTGGAGGAGGGGGATCTAATACATAATATGCAATAAAATTATAATGTAGAAATATAAGAATTCAGAAAAAAGTAAACTTGCCATTTGGTTGAGGTTACCTGGTTTTTATTTTATTTCAGAAATAAGATCATTACAGCATAGCAGTCATATGAAGTTATGAATAGAACTGAGATTTTTATGTAATTAGCTATAGAGAAAATACTTTCATATTTTTAGATTAGACAGATGAAAGACCAAGAGGAAATGACTGTGCCTGGAACAGAATGAAATAGACAAGTCGCGATTTAATTAGTGAAAATTTTGTAGGCAAGTAAAATTTTTTTCTAAGTCTATATATTCTTAATTCATCTTTAAGATTGAGCTAAATTATCTACCATTGCCTATTTACAGGATAAGTACATTCAGGACAATTTATTGCACCATTCTTTCATATACTATAGTAGATTATCCATTTGAATTTTGTTTTACTCCACAGGAAAATGTAAGCTACTTTGTCATAGGTGACAAAAGAATCATAGTACTAACAAACTCTATTTCTTCCTTATTAAATCTGTATCCATTGAAGTACCTTTTTTAACTATGAGAATTAGAAAATAAGGGACAACAGAGGTTAAAACCAACTAATTTAATTTGCTCTATAGTCCTAAAGATAATTACATCCTCTCATAGACCAATGACTCTATAATAGAGAAATATGTAATGATTTAGTCATGCATGCAGTTTTTGTTTCTGGGCTCTATTTGAAACGTGTAACAGCTCCCTATGTGAAGAAAGAGCATCTTTAAAGTCATCTGGGAGGTGCAGGTAAGTAATGAGAAAGTTTTTGTCACAAAATAGTCCATTCCTGATCTCACTTAAAATAAGTCACAAGTAAACTTGAATTTTCAGTTTAATCCTGAAAACAGATGAACTTTTCTCGAGTTATTTTGTCTGAGTTTTTAGAAGACACAAAATATAGTATAAAGACATTTCACGATTTCCAAACAAATATTTCTACACTTAAATGATCAAATTAGAATAACCAATTCCTGTAATTAAGATGCAGAACTTTTATAGAATATGATATTATAAAGTTAAATTTGCAAAATAATTGTAACATCCACTGTTGTTCAGTATAGGTAATCTCCCAAAAATATCACATCCTCTTGAAAATGAGTTGTCTACAAAATTTCAAGTTCAAAGTATTACAGCCAAATATTATCTTAATTTCTTACACTTAAAAGTGTCCATCAGCAGTGTGTCAGATGGTCTTTATATATTTTTTCTGTATGAATGAATAGCCTTGCCTACTGAAGATAGGTTCTCTATATATTCAACAATAATGCAACTTTAGAAGTATTCCACACTGCTGAGAAATGTTGCTTTGAGTTTGTTTTATACATCATCTACTAAATCCTATAGTAACATGAGAATTTACTTCTTCTTGTAAAAATAAGTAATTTAGAGGAAAGGCAGAAATGCTAATACTAACATTTGTAGCACTTGATTTACAAAGTCGTTTTACATCTGTTTTTCTTTTCATTTGATCCTGTCAACAATCATCATAATAATAAATTATATATAACCCATATAATAATCATGGTGATGATAATTTTAGTATTACTGTCATTATAATTATTATTATATTCATTCTACAGATGAGGAAACAGACTCAGGAAGTCTTGAAATTTGCCAAGGACTGGCTGGGACCTGCAACTAAGATCTTATAACCACATTCCATGTAACTATGAGTCTGTAAACCTCTCTGTAAGAAAAAAATTTCAAAGTAAAGATTTTAACTCTTGCAATTTATGTTGTTATAGTACCATTTCTTTCACATACTACATGCGAATTCCTTAGTAATCAAAAGATTGTACACATTTCTTTCAATGAAGTACAATAATGTGAACTGCATGTGTAAACAGCATCACATTATTACCACCTCTCTGTGGTATTATAGTGCCAGTAGGCTTTGCCTCAGCCTTCACTAATTAGGAATATTGTGACAATTCATTCCTAATAAAACATATCATGAGTCTCTTTGTACTATTTTTAATTTGGCCTGATGCTAAAACCTATCAGCTTAGTTTTATAACATGGTAGTCTAAACTTCAAGCCTTGCTGTATCTCCTAGAACAATTTAGAGCTAAAACCAGTTATAAGCAAAGTTATTGGTCATAAGCAAGGTATAAGCAGTTAAAGCAAAGTTATTATTAATATATGATAATTTAAAATTTTATAAATAAGTTAGAAATTATTAATGTATTTTAAATACTTTATGGAATAAAATATTTTGCTTATTTTTTCAATGATAAAGTTGATCCTTTGTATATTTCCTTATTCAAATAAACTCAGTCATCATCTTATCAGGTCACTTATTTATATAATTAGTTTATTTTATTAAAAAGCTAGAATATTAAAGTGTATACTTTTAATATTGAATATAGTTTCATAGAAAAACATTTTATATGTATTATTCTTAAAGATCACAATTATTTTTAAAGTTTCTATTTTAAAATAGTTGTGATTAATAAGGCATTGTATGATGAAATAGCCATGGCTCATACATTTTTGTCTTTTCACATATGATGTGTTTGGAACCCACAATTTTTACTGATTTTATTGTGTTGTTGGTAACTAGTATTTACAGCTAACCTATCTATTCATATTTTACATATATATGCATGCACACACACTGATACATTTACCTTTTTAAAAAATCATTTATAAATGAACTGTTAGGCTCCGGTGATTTCAGTATTTTGTTCATGTTTTATTGGAAATGCACGTGGTTTCTTAGGCTTTTAAACAAATACATGGAATGGTTGAGAGATTTATTTTGCTCGTGCTTAGCTAAATATGTCATCTCTAGAAAAGATGTGGTTTGTTTTGGCACTGTTTTAAAAACTCAAATATTTTAAGCATTTGTTAAGTTGGAGCTTGCACATTTAAACTAGCAGCATACGTTCCAGGAGAGCATCTCAAGTTACCAAATTTTTTGTAATCCTTTTACTAGAATAATCTTTTTTGAAAAGGTTTTCTTGTGCTCGCTTCGGCAGCATATATACTGAAATTAGAAAAAAAAAACTTTTTTATTACATGTTTTAGTGTAAGTTAAGTTAAACTTCTAAAAGTTGAATTATTTAATGTAAGACTTCATAAATAGAATTTGACAATGATAAATGTGTATTTTTGAGAATCATTAAAATATTGTATATAATGATATTCCTTTGCAGAAGTCTTTATATGCTTAATTTTTAATCTAATTGTCTTCTAAATATAGTTTTGCTGTATGCTAGTATTTTAGAAGCCACCAATTTCTGGACTATCTGATTATTAACAAAGATGTATTTTAATGCACAAGCTCAAATGTCTAAAATATATATTTATTTTGTATTCAAATAAAATCCCCTATTGCAAATCGTATACATAGTTCAATGCAATTCTTATACATCGATCTTAATCAAATGTATAAATGTACAATCCTGAAGACAGTGTACTAGATATGCAGTATAAAATATATTGCAGTAAGGAAACAGATTAAGTTCACTGTCAAACTGTCTGACTTCCTTAACAAATTTAATAAAGATAAATGTCAATATGAACAAATTTGTTAGGCACCTTAGGAATCTTTCAAAACTATTTAGATATAAAATAAAATTATAGCAATAAAATATTAAAGAGAAATATCATTTTTAGTGAATATGGTTAGAAAGAACCTAAGAGGGGAGATCAAATTATTTTAATTAAAAAATAATAGACTGACTCAAATCTACCATAAAGCACCTCTACTCACTTTGGAATATGTACGTGGAATTTTGCTGTCAATAGCTGAAACCTAAAAACACTGTTTCTGTTGCATTTGATTATTCAATCATGATAAGGTAAATGTAAACAGACTATGTAGCACTGTTATCACCTGGAGTGAACTTAGAATTTAGTACATGAGTACAAGAGGAATGCAGTGGAAGTAGGCAGTAGGTGTCTTTGGGGCAAAAATTCTATAAACTGGTAATATCTAAACTATCACATTACTTTGCTAAATTATTGTTTCATGATGTATGACCTTTGTGATTTGTCACACATTTTACTTCTACATATGCACGTAATTGTAACTTTTTTAACTTTAAAAAGTAATTATATTTAAGAAAATTTTTAAAATAAGAATGAACATATGTGATATTTACTTTCGTATTTACCATTTCTAGCGCCCTTATTTTCTTTGCATACATCCATGTATCCACCTGTTACCATTTTCCTTCTGCCCAAAGTATTTATCATCTATACTAGTGAAGAACTGTTGGTTCAACTTTTGTATGTCTGAAAATGTGACTCTTTTTCTGCCTTCATTCTGTGAAAAAAATGCTGCATATAGAATTTGAGGTTTACAGGGTTTTGTGGATTTTTTTCAGTATTTTAAAGACGTTGCGCTAATATTTCTGGTTTGCTTTGTTCCTGCTGTCATTCTTATTTGTATTTTCTGTACATTATGTGTCCTCTAGCTGCTTTAAAGATTTTCCCTTTGTCACTTGTTTTAATCAATTTGATTATGATGTGTAGTGTCGATTTCTGCATGTTTTTGTGCCTGTGGTTTGCTGAACTTCTTGGATCCACGTTTGCAGTCTTTATCAGAAAATTTCAGCCATTATTTTTTCCAATATATTTCCCTACCTCTTTTTCTTCTTTCTCTGGAACTACTATTCTCTGGATATTAGGCTACTTGAAGTTATCCTACAACTTGTTCATGCTTCATTCTTTTTTTTTAATTTTTAATTTTTGTGTGTACATAGTAGGTGTATATATTTATGGGGCACATGCGATATTTTTATATAGGCATCCGGTGCATAATAATCACATCAGAGTAAATGGGATATCCATCACCTCAAGCATTTACCTTTTTGTTACAATTAATTATACCCTTTCAGTTATTTTAAAATGTACAATAAATTACTGACTATAGTCACCTTGTTATGCTATCAAATATTAGATCTTATTCGTTCTAACTAACTATATTTTTATTATATTTCTTTTCAATTTTTTTCTGTTTCATTTTGGATAGTTTCTATTACTTTGTCTTCAAGTTTGCTAATCTTTTCTTTTGCAGTGTCTAATGTGTTGTTAATCCATCCAGGGCCTCTTTCTTCACGGACGTTGTATTTTTCATCTCTATAAGTTAGAATTGAGTTTTTAAAATTTTGTATGGCTCTCCTTAACTTGTTCATGCTTTGCATTATCTTCAGGAACATAAAACATATACAGTGGTTTCACTTCCTTGGTTTTAGTTACCCACAACTAATCACAGTCCAAAAATAGGTAAGTATGGTACCATAAGATATTTTCACATGCCTTTTATCACAGCATATTGTTATAATTATTCTATTGTATTATTAGTTATTGTTTATCTCTTACTATGCTCCATTTAGAAATTAAACATTATCATAGAAATGTACATATAGGAAAAAATTTATATAGGGTTCGGTACTATCCTTGGTTTCAGACATCTACTGAGGGTCTTGGAATGTGTCCCCCACAGATAAAAAGGGATTGCTGTAATAACTGTTTTAATGTTCATGTTTGTTAATTATGTTATCTGTGCCATTTCCAGGCCTGTTTCTATTGACTGATTTTTTTTTTTCTTACCGTAGGTTATATTTTTCTGCTTTACATGCTGGTAACTTTTGACTGAATGCCAGTTATTGCAAATTTTATCGTGTTGGGTGCTGAATATTTTTGTATTTTTTTAAATGTTTTGAGTTTTGTTCAGGAATGCAGTTACATTACTTAGAAACAGTATGATACTTTTACAGCTGTTTTATGCTTTGATGGGCAGCTATTCTAGAGCAGAGTTTTCCTCACAACCAAGGCAATCCCCTTCTGAATATATTACCTTATATTCTTTGTAGTATATGATGACCATATGTAAGTTTAGGTCATTGCTCTGCCTTTTCTTTTCTGGTGATTTTTACCCTGGCCTTGCTAGTTTGCTCACATATGTGTGTTGATCAATACTCAGAGAAAGACTCAAGGAATGGTCTACAGCTCTCCAGAGCCAAACTCGCTCTCTGGTGTATTCTTGCTCTCTCTCTCTCTCTCTCTCTCTCTCTCTCTCTCTTTTTCTCTGTGCAGCCTCTCCCAGCCCTCTCTGCATAGAATTTCTTCTCTCCAGTACTCTGAGCTGTAAATTCTGTCTGCCCTGGTGTCCCCAGATTCTCAACTCTGTGTCCTCAACTCAGGGAGACTTCCAAGCTGTTTTGGTTGCCCCACTCTACACTCTGTAAATTCTCCAGACTATAAGCGGGGGCAATCATAGAGCTCACTTCATTTGTTTGATTCACTGTCCTGGACTGCCTATAGTCCAAAGTCCAAAAACATTATTTCATGTATTTTCACTATTGCTTTTTATTTAGTTGGTGGTGTTGGTTTTGGTTTTGTTGTTGTTGTTTTTCAGTTTTTTAAGGACAGTGGCAGGATAAATCTGGTCCCTGTTATTCCATTGTAGCCAGAAGTGTAGGTCCTCCTGTAGATCTTTTAAAATGTCACCCTGTTAATGTCTAGCTTCTCTCTTACCTGTTTAGAAATCAGCCGTCAGTCTTATTGTCTCCTTGAAGTAAACTTTTTTGTTTCTCTGATTGCTTTTTACATTTTTTTCTTTTACTTTGTTTTTTGGCAGTTTTATTTTATGCCTTGATGTGGTCTTCTTTTTATATTTCTTGCTTGAATTCAGAGACCTTATTAAAGCTCTGTCTTCATCTTTTCTCAATTTTAGGACATCTTTAGTCAATATCTCTTTCTCCTCCTGAGACTTCAATTACATATATGTTAACCTTTTCACTGTGTTCCCATATTTTCTGTTCTTTTTTTCTAGCTATATGTGCAACAGTTTTGATTTTTGTTTTTGTTTTTGTGTTTTTAAGATACGGGGTGTTGCTAGGTTTCCCAAGCTGGTCTCTATCTCCTGGCCTCTAGCATTCCTCCCATCTTAGCCTCCAAAAGTGCTGGGATTACAGCCATGAGCCACTACACCTGGACAATTTTGAATTTTTTTGATTACCTGTCTTTTATTTCAGTAAGCCTGTGTTCTGCTTTGAAGGCCATCTATTGAATTCTTAACTTTAGGTTTTGAATTTTTAAATTCTACAATTTCTTTTTTTCTTTTTTGTGCATTCTGATTCTCCAGTGAAATACTCATCTTTCTAAATCGATTTTCTTCCCCCTTTGCCTCTGTTTTCCTGAACATACTGGTCATGATTACTTTAAAGTCCATGCCTATTAACTCCAATATCTGAATTACCTCTGGGTCTTTCTCTATCATCTCTCTTGTCTTTTGGCATGCCTATTAATCTTGATTGAATGTAACATAACCTGAACCTCCAGATGATTTTGTCTGCCTCCAATTGATGATTTTGTTCTCCTGCGATGACTGGATGAAACCCAGTCACCTTTATCTAGTAAAGTACTGTGTTGGCTTGAATCTGGGTTCCAGTTTGAATAAGGATCAGTTGTTTCTGGTTTGCCTCCTTTCTTGTTGCATAATTCACTAGGGCCTTCAGTGGTGAAAGTGATATCTTCACTGAGCTTTTTTAGAAATTCTCATTTTAGCTTTTTTAATCTTGCACTTAGGATATCTCAGAATTTGCCAACTAGATATGTGTGTCAGGCCCTTTAGGTCTCCAATTTTGTCACTCCAGCCCTGCAAAATTGCCCAAAGCTCTGCTAGTTTCCCTATTCCTAGAAGCAATCTTCTGCTAGGACAGAGCCCACATTATCAATTCCCTCGTCTTCACCCAGAACCAGCAAATGCCTCCAAAGGAACAGTGGTGCAGATCATCAGTTTACCTCTCTGTTGTTCTCCTTTCTGGAATCTTAGTCCCTCTGTTTGCCTTTATTGTACATCCTCTTCAACACTTCTAAACAAATACTGTTTTTTATACTTTATTCAGCTTTTCTAGTTGTTGTTGGCAGGAGGACTGGTCTATCACAAACTATTCTGTTTTGTCTCGAAGCAGAAATTCAATGAATTTTAAATTTCCTTTATTATAATTTTCATTTCTAGAAGTTATATTTTGTCTGTCTCCAAGTGCGTTTGATCATTTTTAGAGTTCCTGTAATTTTAATTTTTTTTTATTTTCTTACATGTTTTAAACATGTATTTCATACTTAATTTCTGATAATTTTGACATGTCAAATATTTGCTGCTCTGATTTTGTTGTCTATTATTTCTGCTAGCTATCTTTATTTAAATGTTTGGTGATTCATTAATGTGAACTTCTGTCTTCTGAGAACTATTCTCTATGGAGTTTTTCAAAGCCTGGGTTAAAGGTGGGTTCCTCCACAGAGTTTTGCATTTGCTTCTGCCAGTCATTTGGAAGCATGTTGGATCACTTTAAAATCTTAATTTGACTTTTAGTAGGCCACTTAGGTAATGTTAATTTGGGTTGAAAATCCACAGAAGAGCTAGCTTATGGTTATAAAATTCATAGGGGAATTTTTTTTTTTTTATCCTTCATTCATAGCCTGAGTTCAAGATTTCTCTCCCCAGATGGGTTCTGGCTTTGTACTTTGTCCCCTGCTACATTACAAGGCCATGAAAACCCAAGCTCAACTTTACCCCTGTCATAAGACAAATGCTTTTAAGATGAAAACTGCCTTTTGTGCTTTGCTTACCACTCAGGGTTGCATTTTACTTAGGTTTGAGCCTCAGAGTATTCCTTATTGACTGCCAACATATTGATGAATTTGAAAAGATGTTTTCCATATTCTATCCAACATTTTTAGTTGCTTACTGCAGGAGGTACCAGGTCCATCATAGCAGGAAACAGTAGTCAAGGTTGAATGTTATTAAACCTACACACACACACACACACACACACACAGAGAGAGAGAGAGAGAGAGAGAGAGAGAGAGAGAGAGAATTGCACTGCTAATAAAATGTTCTGAATTTAGTATCACTTGTATACATGATTAAAATGAGCAGATAATAAATTTACCTTCCAAGATCCATAATTGCAGCTCTTTGTCCCCACCAGTAACTACAAGCAGTTTTTCATTAAAGAAAAGAAAATGATTGAATAATCCAAATTAGCCTGGGCAAGAAAATTAACAGCTGCCTAAAATGAAATGTTTGAGTTATGAGCCATGTACCACTTTGGTTTATCTGCAGCCAAAAGGTTCAGAATCCTTATTCAATTAACCATGTTGCTTGGGAGGGCATGGTTGCCCTGAATAAGAGCTGCCTGGTGATGAGTAAGAGGTATCCGTGACACACAAGTTCAGACCTTGCAACTCTGTTTTTGTTGTTTGAACTTTCTTCTCTGTTGTAGCTAGGGATCCGGCATGGAATTTAAACACTTGTGTGGTAACTCCATTCCTTCAAGCCATTGTGTTGTTAAGCTCTAGCTAACGAACTTTTCACACTGGCTCCATGTAAAGCAAGACTTAGAAAACAGCAGTGATCAACATTTTTGGTTTTATAATAAGATTATATAATTTATATGTCTTCATGCAACTAAGATGCTCTTGCCTTCCTAGACCAACTGCTCCCTAAAAGGTAGCCTTTAAAATATATATATGAAAAGTAAAGAAATAAGCCAAAGTGCACTAGCAAAAATTAAGAAGTAACTTTCATTTCAAAAATCATACCCACTGTGGCAGAAACTTCAAAAAGTATACCTGTTTTAAAACTTAGGAACTTTGCCTAAAATAGAGGAACCATAACTGTATAATATTTTTATAAGGTGAGAACTGCCAAATGCACCAGTCATGTATACTTTATCTCATGTGGCCCTTCTTCCATGCCAAATGTTTTTTGTTGCTTAGGGAGATCTTCCTGATAATGTCACAAAGAATGTCTCTCAGACCCATATAGATTAGGTACACATTGGCTAAGAACAAGTTTTTCTTTAAAATACCTAAGCTTCATGTTGCTTCTAACTATACTATCTTGAGTCTAAAAGCCAAGTGACTGAAAGACAAGAGGCTGAATTTCTCCTCTAACTCATAAACCAGTTCTGAAGATACTTCTGTGGGAGAAAATTCAAATATATTTTGAACAATAGTATAATAATTTGACATAAAATATCGCAGTGTTATTTCTTTGAAGAATTACACTTCATTTAAATGTGTACACGGATTACTAATGTCTCAGTATGTTATAGTCTTAGCACTTTGCAAAATTGGATTTGCTTTTTGCATCTTAAACTGTGATCATATCATAAAGAGTAGTTATATAATTTTATTTAGGTGACATAGAGGAATGTAGGAATGTGAATATGTAATTGTTGTCAAAAAGAAGTGAGGAAAAGTTTTTGAAATCAGAAGTTTCCTTTCAGTTAAAGCTTCAATTATATCACAGCAATAATTTGTTTCTGCTTTTATAAATAAAAAACTTTTATAAATTGCAACAACTTTTCAAGGAATATAGTTAGTTATTTATTGCAGATATTATTTTCTTTACATTTTAGGAAAGTTGTCTGGGCCCATGTTGCATTTTTTAAAGAACCAGTTTCCCAAACTATACATAGAAGTTCTATGCTACATTTTGTTTTCTTATGAATGGCAAGAAAATTAATAAAAGTGACTTTTATTCATAACGTACTAATACCTGAGACCATGTACTCCAGGCATACTCTCCATTTCAGTTCCTACCCCATATTTTCACTGTTTGATTCATTCGCCATTTTCAACCCTATACTCAATCAAATCCACCTTCTCTTTTTAAATCCAGTTCATCCATCAAGCACACTTCTGTACCACCCCCTACATGAAGCTTTCCCTAATTCCCCACCCCCACCCCCACCCCCCCACAAAGTTGTAGTTAATCTCCCTTCTATTTGCCATCTAGCTCTTTCTTCATCTCTCTATTAGGGCAGTTAATAACTTTTCTCTTGGTTTCAGTATTCCTTTACTATTTCCCATTACAATGCAAGCTCCTGAAGATGAGAGATTCAGTTTTGTTCATATTTCTTTGCACAGGTAAATACTTGATGAATAATCATCCTTGTTTAATGAGAAATCTAAATTTTCAAACTATTTTAACTTTCCAAACATCTGTGTGATATGCCTTTCTAAAAATATGACATTAAAATATTAAAATTTAAATATTTTTCCTATATCAGTGATGTTAAAATATACAATTATGTCAAATTATCTAGCACCTGGCACATTACCAGCTAAAACATTGTACTTACCTGAATACTGTAGCTTTTTAACTATAATTAATTTATCAATTTAAAGTGAAGGGTTGCTATGGGGTTTTTTTTACGTTGTTTAATTTTTTTTGTTGTTTGGTTTGGGGAGGGGTGTGTGTGTGTGGTGTCTGTTGTGGTTTGTTTTTTGTTTTGGGTGTTTGGTTTTGTTTTGTTTTGTTTTGTTTTTTCGAGACAGGGTCTCACTCTGTCACCCAAGCTAGAGTACAGTGGTGTGATCATAGCTCACTGCAAGCCTAAATTCCTGGGCTCAAGTATTTCTCCCACCTCAGCCTCCCAAGTAGCTGGGACTGCAGGCACATGCCACCAGCCTGAATCACTTCTTTTTTAAATTTTTTGTAGAGACAGGGTCTTCTGAAATTGCCCAGGCTGGTCTCAAACTCCTGGACTCAAGCAATCCTCCTGCTTTGGCCTCCCAAAGTGCTGGGATTACAGTCATGAACCACCACACCCAGCCTTGGTTTGTTGTTTTAATCCAAACTTCTTGTGTAGCTGTTAAATGTTGGTACCGTGCAGTCCAAAGTTTGAAGTTTCACTCCATGATGAACTGAAGACTGGTTTTATTTTGTTGACTACAAAGTTTATACAAAATTTCCAGGTAAGAAAATAGGTCATTTAAATCCTTATTGAGCAATAATGATAACTACATTGCTTGTCCAAATTCAGGCAAGGAGAAGGGGAATGCAAACAATGTATAAACCAGTGTAAATTGTTTGGATATCCTCTTATGTTGCTGCATGTACTTTAAATCATGATTTCAAATTCAGTGGTCCCTCATTTTCTAAAAACAACCAAAGTTATATGAGCTCTTATTACTTTGATATACTTTCTTGAGATTTTACTCTCTGGTTATATTATTCTTTCAATACCCAAGTCATATTTTATGATATTTGGGAGCAAAAATAAATTGTGCATGAATGTTACCTACCAAACTACAGCTTCAAAAATTGATATTTGGTTACTAATATTATTTTGTCTCTGATTCAGTCTCCACCAGTTTTCATCATGTAACTTGTTGAATGATGATTCTAAAGCTTCAAAAAATGCCTGCCATTCTTCAACAAATAGGTCAGTTGTATCAAAGCCTTTCTGAAATACTCAAGCAAAGAATATTTACTGCATTTTACTTGTATGACCATGACATTAACACACTTTAAGTTCCTTAAAGAAGATTTTCTTCTCATGAATCTGTTTTGGCTGTGGCTAATCAAATTATATTTTTCAATATAGTATGTCCTTCTCCAATATTGTTTCTAGTATGTACTTCATACACAAAGTTAGCTATGTTGATTATAATTGACTGCTGGCAGAGTGATTCACTTTTGATAAGAGTAACTGTACTTTGCTTGTAATTTTCTAGGAAATTAGCTTTTTTACCATGAAGGAACAGGAAACCAAAACTTCCAGCATTGTTTTCCATGTTGAAAAATTAAAATTACATAGATGAATATTGCTCAAATGCTAGCATGTGGCCAAATGAATCATATTTGCCTTAAAGTAGCAAAAAGGTTAAGATACTACCTGCGTTCATACTTAATTTTTCTTGAGATTAATCACAGAAGAAATGAAAATGCTATTGATTCCTAACTCTTGTCTTGAACGTCTGAAGTTCTCTTAGCTAGTAACTTTTTACTTAGAATTGTATCTTTAATTCTAGGATCTCTAATCACTTTGAAACCACTTAATTAAAACATTGTCCTTTTATATAAAACCTTCACATTTGTGAAAAATGAGAACAAATGAATTGAAAAACATTTATAATGTGACATAAGCAGGCATTTTCACAGCTAGAATTGCGAATGTGCATCCATCCCTAAGCTGTTCAGGTTGTCAGCCATACTGCTTCCCTATCTGCTGCTGTTTAGAGCTGAAACTTGTGCCATCATGGTTAATGTTTTGACAGATTTTATCATAAACCTTGATGCTGTAAATTTGCCTTGAGCCAAAATTTAACATGTTGTAAGTTCAGAAACAGTTTTTACTGTTGGTGATCCAGAAAGGGGAATAAATCAATTATGCTCTTTTGAATGATAGGAGTGTAGACTTTAACTCCTTAAAAGTTACACATTGCTTGAAATTTGGGACAAATTCTCATTCTCTATGTTCAGGACCTCTCGGTTGTCAATAAAACCATACATTAACACTTTTGTGACTTTTGTAAAGGAGAATCTACCAAAGGAAATATTATGTAGCTTATATATGCTTACTAAATTTTGTAACCAAAATATTATCCCCAATTTTTTTAATGAAAAAGTGCTTTGCCTTAGTATATGGAAACAAAAATGCAAAACTCTTGGAATAGCCACTTTCTTTCCAGATAATTTATTCAGAATTCTCTTTAGTGAGCCCCTATTTTACAGTGCCTGTCATCTACTCTTTTATACCTACTTATTTTATTAAACATGCTCCCAATCATTGCTATTTCTAACAGCCTGTAGATCTAGATTTTTTTTCTCTCTAAAACATCGTCATTGACCATGACCATTAATATTTACTCATAAATGGATTTGTACACAGGCTTAACCATAGCACATCAGTGAAGACAAAAAGAGTTGTTACTCAGTTCTTTACCCTAGAATAAATCAAATCAACAAATATTTATTGAATGTCTACTATGTGCAAATAGCCCTGGACTGGTCAGCTTTTAAAAGTCATCCAACTTTTCACATTAACAAATCAAAGCATTATTATTTCAAGCATTGCTGAAGCTGCTTCCATGTCCTTAAGGTGACAAAGCATGTGAGGAAGGACTTTGCAAGTACTTGGAGTAAAGGAAGAGGAGAGAATTCACAGAGTGAAAAGAGAAGAAAGAGTGCTCTAAAATATCACCAATGGACTGCAACATGTATGTATGTACGTGTGAGTTTATGTGTATGCATCTATATTATGTATGTGTTTATATCTGCATATACATACAATGAGAAGAATGAGTGATTTTGGAGAGAAATAACCTTCATTAAAGTACTATAGGAATAGGCATTCACATTTTAGTCCAGAGTTTTGTTTTAAAAATAGGCTTACTAGTTTAACTAGTGTCAAGTCCTGTGATAACAAAAAACCAAAATATATCATGGTACAACAGAAAGTTTGATCAATTTGGAATCCCACATTCTAAAACCTGCTTGCCCTAAAGTATATTATGAGATAACCTCATCAATCAATAGAATTATAACAAAAGAAATGACTTGTACGTTGTCATTATAAAAAAATTATTGTATAGGCCTTAAAAAGAAGTTAATTTTATCATAAATGAAAGAAGCTACTTAAGAGCTCATTTTAAAGATTCTAATTGCTATTGGAAATGAAATAGAAACTACCAGTAACAGCCAAAACTTGTGTACTTCATTAACCTACACTATTCTGTGTGCTTAATTTTGTTAATCTATAAAAGATAATATACTATCTATTCACATCAAATAATTAAATGTATTTTCTTAGTGAGGTACAAAAGAGAAACTGGTGATAATTTCCAGCTTTGCAAAACAGAATTCATCCTGGCTGTTTTGCATAGAAGGTATGCGTGTATGTTGGCCATAGAAGATACTGTCATTGACATTCTCACGGGGGGTATCTGGTAGCAACTTAAAAATATTTGTTTGGGAGAACTAATTTTTAAATATCAATTTTTGCCTCCTATTCATAGGCTAGTTTAATTCCTAATGAAAATCAAAACAGACTCTTTAATCTTTTTAAACAGCAGATTTTCTCTTTCCTAAAGTGCCTCAGATAATTTCTTAATTTTTGTGTTCAGAAAAAAAAAAAAAAGATGGCATAGCTCTATTTAAACTTTATGTTTCTTTTACAAAATTGTTCATTATTAAGATCACCTTGAAGCAAAGATATCTTCTCATGTCGTCTTTTAATTACTTGCTACTTTGCCTATCTGGTTGTAATTTATCTTCAAACCATACCCCAATTGCTCTCTAGTAAATTTTTGATTTCTTCTCATATACAGTCTTTTTTTTTCTCAGCAAAATTACCCCGTTGACCTTCTTAAACACAGTAAGCACTTTCAATATGGGACTATTTACACTGGTTTGATATATTTCATTTATTTCCTTGCTGTATTGTAATTAACGTCTTAGAGATGTTCTAAATAAAATTGCACTTGGGTGATCCAGATCCAATGCTTGTGTTCATGAAGAAATACTATCTTTAGAGTTGTTTCTAATTCTCACCTAACCTTTCCCTATCTTTTGACCAGGATTCTCAATACTGAGACCCTCTTACCTAGGACCTAGCCTGGATTCACCTGCCCCCTTGTGGTGTTCCTCTCTGAGAAGTTAATTTCTGAAATTTGGGAAAGATAATTAATTTCTGATATTTGGATTTGGCATTACATAGCCTGAGAAGAGAAACCTCATTACCCGTGGCTAGTAGTCTAGAGTCGGAAAAGTTATCTTCTTTTAGCCACTGGCTAATATAAAAAGATGAAAGGTATTTTTTCTTATTCAGAGCACAAGAAGGAACTTGAGCACTATAAAGAAATGAGAAGTATAAAATAAGTGACAATGCTTAATTTTGTCTAGAATCAATATTAGTGACCTACAGATTGATAAACTAAAGAAGTGTTTAAAAAGTTCTCATATAGCAACTACATAAAATTTATTCCATGTCAGTGTCTCCATTTTTAGTGAGTGGAGAAGGAAGGGAGACTGGTATTCTATTTTATTTAAATTTTATATAGATTGCCTAAGCCTTTCCTCAAGGATGAATATATAAATATAAAAATTAAATTGAATCTTGTATAATGTGTAGTCAAGTGTGTTTGATATGACTGACACAAATAGATTGTTTCCTTTTCTCAAAAAGAATTCATTCCTCACATGCCACAGCACTAACTTTTACTCTTCAATTGAAGTCAATAGAATTTGCCATGAAAAGGGGATATATATATTCAGTGAGTGACTTTACCTAACCACAAATTCAGTGACATTTTGCAAGAATAAGGACTTCACAATTAGGCCTCTAGTTAATAACAACATAAAAATAAAAGCAAGGGAAAGGGGAAAGGAAAGTACTATTTTCACAAATAAACCATTTATCTTTCTTAGGAAGAAGAGATAGATTAATAAATTATTATTGTTAGCAAGATCCCAAGTAAAATTTTAAAGATCTCCATTTCTGTCTGTTAACTGTAAAATATTTTTAAAAGAAAGCAGTTGTCTCTTTACATGGTGTACTACCTCCCACCCTACCTGCACCCAAGCCTGTTTGGATTGAGAAATAGTGATACTCTGTGGCATTTTAAATATCATGTCACCTGACCTGAGATCTAGAAGAAGAAACAGTATGCAAGCTTTAATAAAGCTATTTGCAGGCCAACTCCCAAATTTCTAGTATTTACCGCTCCTTTGCAGTTCCTCTTACATTTGTAACAGTTGACCTACTAACAGGTTCCCAGAAACACAGATTCAAATTTTGGCAGGCTTACCTCACCTCTTTGTCCTTCCAAAGTACATAAATGCTAAACTGGGTTCACAGTGAGAATGAGAGTCATTCCAACAAAACTTTTAAAACCAAGACCCTTTCTGCTCCCTACCAAGTTACTGCCATCTTCTCCGAAGAAATAAAGTTTTGTCAGTGTGCCCTTGGCATAATTTCTTCAGCCGGGATTAAGCACAGGTGACTGAGAGTCCGCCTTATCTCCACAGGGCATTAGTCACTCTATAAAAGTTAAATTTATTATGAAATGCTTTGTTTGTGTTAACATATATCTTCTCTGGGAAGTTGGAAACAAAGGCATGTCCTTTAAGACTCCATATGGGGAAAACACATCCTCCTTTGGAATTTAACCTTAATTTGAACCAAGATCTGTGAAAGAAAAGTACTTTAGTGTATTGTTCCCTTGCTCCACCCTTCTATCCCCTTATCTAAATGGAGTTACTGTTGCTTCGTGTTTTTTAACTCTTCCAATTCCAGTCCTTGCTTTCCTGAGTTTAAAATTTATCCTGGGAAAGAAATATATTAAAATAATTGTGGCAAACAATTATGCTTTGCTTTTAAGAATGAATTTTTTTTGTAATATATTAATTCTGACATCCTTAAAGTTAGGTAAATGCACAGCCAGTTTATACATCTTCGTTTTTCATTTTGTTGTTTTAAGGTACATTGTAAAGAATATTTTATTTCCTAAAAATTTTATTTCCTGCATATCTTCTCTAAGATTCTCTTGCTAGCAAACATTGTTATATGTGCATAGTTTACACCTTATTAGAAGTAAAAAAGAATTAGGAGTAAGAAAAGTTTCCATTGGGAACGATGATGAGGTGCTATTTGAAAGACCAGTTTTCGATCTCTGTTTTCCGTCAGTCTGTTTGCAAAGTCTTTGTGAGGGTTTCCTATGTATCTAAAATCCAGAGATGCTCCAATGCTTCTTTTCAAAAGCAAAAGCAGAACCTCCATTACTGCTGCCTCAGCATAACAGCCTGGTTGTTTAATAAGCATCAAAGAAAGCATTTCAAAAAGAAAATACTTTTATTTGACATTTTAAAAATGTTGCTTATATAAATGCTTAATATGTTTTAATAGTGTCTACCAACAAACATGTAATCACCCAAATGATTTTCCTTTCTTGACTTTTGTTACATTAAAGAAAAATCAGAAACTAAATTCAAATATGTTTAGATATTAATTTATTCTTAAAAACTGAACATAATTTTAAAATATACTTGTGTGCAACCCCTCCCCAAATAACTATCCTCAGCATTATTAAATTGAAAATTTCGTAGCAAAAACAAAAATAATAATAATTTTAGAACAAAGCATTTACAGATTCCTTTGCTCACATACTTCATTATCTCATCATATATTTTATTTAAATGATAATATTGAAATTAGTTTGATAGCCATATTCTTAAAATATGGAATATATAGAAATAATGCATTTAAGGGACTGGGACATTTATCACAAGTAATATCAAATCAAGATATCATTGTTTTCCCACCTCAGTTCCATCTATTTATGTTAGTTCCAGCCCAAGCAACCCTCATATAATGATCATTGAAGCTTAGTCTCTACTACTTGTTAGCATATGATTATATACTATAATTGTTATTTAAGTTCATAATATATATCAAGTTTCTTCATGGAAATTATAAACTCACATGGGGTAATAATGAACTGACAGCTTGAATACTGTACCTCTTAGACTCTAAGTTTTTAGTCCTCTTGGACTTTGTGCTGCATTAGATACTAATTTGACTTAAAAAAAAAAAAAAAACTTTCTTAAAAGATGACAACCCTATTCCTCTTGATGCCTTACTAAATGCTGTCCCCAATTTTTTCCAAGGATGATCTGGATGATTATCTTCATGGCATCTGTAGATACCTGTATAGTTATTCATAGATAGTTCTACCATATGATAGGAAGGTTATAGGAAGACCTTTCACAGGTGTAGAATGGTCAAATAATAGATGAACAAGATGATGGGAGAAGTGAAGATAGGTAAGAATAAGGTTGAATAGGCAAATGTTAACCAGAATTAAAGAAAATAATAAAACGTGTGAGCTTTATAGGTGAGAAGAAGAAACAATGTAGCAATAAAGGAGCAAAAGGAAGAGAAAGAACCAAAGATAACTCTAAACTGTCATATGTATCCAGGTTGGTAAATTCCAAAATATTTGCAAAATTTGATTTAAAAGATTAATTGTGTGTGTGTGTGTGTATAAAAATATAGACAAGAACGGTCTTCACATGTTATATTTCAAAGATGCAAATATTTGACAAAACAATTAGAATAATAAAACACTGAATTTCTTTATTGATCATGAGGAATATTACTTAACCATGAGCTATATTACTAGACAAAACCATGTTAGATAAAATAAGAAATAATGTTTGTTCATGAGAGTTGTTTATTTATATCAATTTCTATTTATGTTTGAATCTTATAAGAGACACTTTAAAATGTTTAGCTAAATCATCATTCTTAGCAAACTATCACAAGAACAGAAAACCAAACACCGCATGTTCTCACTCATAGGTGGGAACTGAACAATGAGATCACTTGGACTCAGGAAGGGGAACATCATACACCGGGGCCTATCATGGGGAGAGGGGAGGGGGGAGGGATTGCATTGGGAGTTATACCTGATGTAAATGACGAGTTGATGGGTGCTGACGAGTTGATGGGTGCAGCACAGCAACATGGCACAAGTATACATATGTAACAAACCTGCACGTTATGCACATGTACCCTAGAACTTAAAGTATAATAATAAAAAAATTAAAAAATTAAAAAAAATGTTTAGCTAAATCAAAATAGTCCTTACCCAATGAAATCACAACATGATAGAGTCATGAGAAGTATGGGTAATAAACTGTGGCAATGGGTGAGGGGTAGGGAGGTAAGATTGTAAAACATGTAAGTTTTTTCAATATATATTAATCATATAATGATTTACAAATAATGTACAGTACAAGGAAAGGTAAAAGTAATGTTCTCAGAGGAAATGTTTCCATTCTCGTTCTATTTGGAAGTCCTTGGGACAATTTGTGTTCTGATTATGTTTAGAAATCTTTAGTATTTTGTCTTGGCCAGGTGTACTTGTTCAGGTTTGTAATCGCAGCACTTTGGGAGGCTAAGGTGGGTGGATTACCTGAGGTCAGGAGTTTGAATCACCCTGGCCAAAATGGTGAAACCCTGTCTCTACTAAAAATACAAAAATTAGCTGGATCTGGTGGCGGATGCCTGTAGTCCAAGCTACTTAGGAGGCTGAAGCAGGAGAATCGCTTGAACCTACAAGGCAAAGGTTGCGGTGAGTCTTGATCACGCCACTGCACTCCAGCCTGGTGACACAGAGAAACTGTGTCTCAAAAAAAAAAAAAAGAGTCTTCAGTATTTTGTCTAAAAGTATATCCTGCAGAGAGGACTGAATGAGATCATAGAGGGGGGTTTATTGTTTTTATTTCTTAATTATTTAGGCAATACCATACCTGGTGCTGGGGATACAAAGTTGAATAAGACGTAGTCTCTGACCTCATGGAAATCGCAGTTGAAAGGGAATTCACATAGCTTTAAATAATTGTAATACATCGTGTTAGGTGCCATGACGGACATAGGCTCAGAACAGGTAAAAGGGCATCTTGCTCTTTCTGTGACATTAAGGAAGGTTTCCCAAAGGAGATGATGTTTGAACTAAGTGCCATTGGGATTGGCAGTTAAGAAGTCCTTGGTGACTTTAATGAGAGTGATTTCTACTGCAATGAGAGGCAAAATCC
The DNA here is from genome assembly GCF_047675955.1 of Chlorocebus sabaeus. Classification (NCBI taxonomy): domain Eukaryota; kingdom Metazoa; phylum Chordata; class Mammalia; order Primates; family Cercopithecidae; genus Chlorocebus; species Chlorocebus sabaeus. Next base: position 14,033,034 of record NC_132927.1, read on the forward strand.
AGATTGCAGTGAGCTGATAGGTGAATGAAAAATGTAGAAATGGAGACAGTAAATACAGACCACTTTTCCCAGGAAACTGCCTTCTACCTGTTCTTACTTGCTGCCTCTGAAAAGATATAATAAGGAATTTCATATTACATAGCACAATTAAGTGCTAATTATAGCAATGGATTATTTTCTGGGTGTTAGTGAAATAAGAGCATTCTGCTTGTACAAGCTCAGTAACATGAATCCTTCCATCAAGAGACTCAGTACTTGAAGGAGGGTCATAGCTACACCTTTGTATTATGAACACCTTTGATTCCCAATTCTATTTCTTTTCTCTGCTGTGGAACTTCACAGTCTTAATTGCCAAATACACCCAGATGAAATTTTCTCTTTTCTTCCTCTCTTCTATCTTTCTTATAAATTCTCTTTACACCTCTAACCATATCTCTTCAAGGGATTCAAATATTTTATTATCCATACATATCTTTCTAATGTTAAATATTATTAACTGAATAAACACCAAACGTCTTAGAGCATTTAAGGCCCTCCAGACTTTTGTTCCAGCCTACTTTCTCAGCTTTATCTTTCTGTGACCTCCCCTTTCATGCTGCAATGTCACCTTGGGCTGTATGTGCCCTGAACTTTCTGGCTTCCAATTTCTTACACTGTTAACTCTACCTGGAATTGTCCCTCACTGCAATCTCATATCTAAATCCTAAATCCTATCTGACATTTATGGTTTTACTCAGTTGTCATATTCCCTATAAAAGCTTTTTTTTTTTTTTTTGAGACAGTGTCTTGCTCTGTCTCCCAGGCTGGAGTGCAGTGGCATGATCATAGCTCACTACAGCCTCGACCTTCTGAGCTCAAGTGATCATCCTACCTCTGGCTCCTGAGTAGCCAGGACTACAGATGTGCACCAACTTCCTGGCTAATGGTTTTGTTTATTTGTTTGTTTATTTGTTTTCTCCACAGAGATGAGGTCTCTCCATGTTGCCCAGGCTGGTCCCGAACTCCTGAGCTCAAACAATCCTCCCACCTCAGCCTCCCAAAGTGCTGGGATTACAGGCATAAGCCACCACACCCAGACATTTTTTATCTTTCTGCATATAAATAACTTTTCTTCCCAACTCTTACTATTTTATATGTGCTTCCTATGTCTTTGATTCATTCATTCACTTATTCATTCATTCCACAAACCTGTGTTGGACACCTACTATGTGTCAGAAACTAAATTGGCCATTTTCTCTCTTTCTTCTAATTATTCATGTGTTATCACTTCTATCACATTATAAATTCCTCAAGATCAAGGATCATCTAATATAACTCTATAAATAGCTAACACAATGCTTTACCCATGTTTTCAACAAATGTGCTAAATGTGTTAATGAATAAATTAATCTCAAATGGAGATTCATCCCTGAAATTTGAGAAGGCAAAGATAGCACCCAAATCATTTATCGTCCCTGCTGTGGATTTGCCTCCTGCCATTATCTGCAAGAATACTGTTTGACAACTTCTCAGCTTAAATGTCTTTATATGGCATTTTTTAAAATGGCATTTATCTTCCTTGTATTTATTCTCTTAACCTCTTCCCTGCCCTCAGCTCCACCATTCCACTGAAAGAGTCTGTAAGTTATAGTATTAATCAAATTCTTCCACTTTATGTCCATTACTACCTCACCTAGCTGGTGACCATGCTACAATTTCTTTCTAAAAAGATTCCCTCAGCCCCAGTGACTTCCTTCTATCAATTGACACTACATGTGTTTTCTTTGAACATGGACTCAGATTATATGGCTTTCCAAATTTCTTCTCTTCCAACAGACATTTTTAAACTGTGTAATATGGCTGGCCACAGTGACTCACACCTGTAATCCCAGCACTTTGGGAGGCCGAGGCAGGCAGATCACTTGCCGTCAGGAGTCCAAGACTACCCTGGCCAACATGGCGAAACCACGTCTCTACTAAAAATACAAAAATTAGCCAGTCATGGGGGTGCACACCTGTAATGCCAGGTACTCGGGAGGCTGAGGCACAAGAACTGTTTGAACCTGAGAGGTGGAGGTTGCAGTGAGCAGCGTTCGCACCACTGCACTCCAACTGGGGCCAACAGAGTGAGACTCTGTCTCAAAAAAAAAAAAAACAAAAAACAAAGAAACAAACAAATATACTGTATAATACCAACACTAACACATTTTCATTTCTTTCCTAATCCCTTATCTTCTATTTGTCAACGATCTTTAGCTTAAAATGTTAGTCACCTCTGGAACGTTCTATGTGTTCACTTCCACCAGCATAGTTTACTATCAATTCAACTTTCTAGAACTCAGTTTGTAATCCATTTCCAGGAGAGTTTTTTGATTAACCTAGATTTGTGTGTCACTACCCTTAATTGTTCAATTACTATATGTTGTTTACTATAATAATTTGAACTAAATTTGTATTCAACTTGCTCTCTGTAAGAGTACTCCGTTATGGGCATTATCTAATCCAAACTGGACAAACTCCAATAGGAATCCTGTACACTGATCTGTATTCTAAGTGTGAAGATTTGCTCTTCATGATGATGTTAATCTGTGTTTCCTAGTCTTGAGAAATGGATTTAAGCTGGGTTCTAGAGAGCTAAAGTGATAGTAAACTTGCTGGTGGAAGTGAAAATGTAGAATGTTCTAGAGGTGACTAACATTTTAAACTAAAGATTGTTGGCAAATAGAAGATGAAAGAGTAGGAAATAATTCCAAGATCTTCAACTATTCTAGCATTACAGTATGTACCCAAATTATCTTAATTGTCTAGTCAACCAAAGTTTACAAAAAATAAATTCTGCCATAACTGTGACTCAAATATACGCTAACCCATAAAATATAGGTAAGAAAGTGAATTTGAGGCTTGAACACAGGTAATTAAGAGGATCTTATAAGAATTGCCAAGACTTGATGGCTAAGGACTCAGGTTTAGACTATAATAAGGAAAGGTCTTCTGCTTCTGGCTATGACAGAGTTGCTAGAATCAGATGAATTCATACACTGAGAGTAACTATAAAACTTGGACAAAATACAAAGCAAAACAAAACAAAATCTGAAAGCTCTGGAGAACAACCAGTGCAGCCAGGACCTCAGGGACCAAGATCCTGGAGAGAAGGAAAACATATTGAAGTGAGTACTGCTCTGAGAATAGCGATTTCACCTTGGAATGTTTGCTGATTCAAGGCTTGGGGCATAGAGGCATAACAAATGGAGCATTCTTGAGCCTGTGGCAGTTGTACTGGGCTGAGGAAACAAAAAAAGTGGAGTTCAGAGTTAAATTAAGCAGTTATTACATGAGGGGCCAAGATCTAGAGAAAAGTGCTATGGACAGTTAAGACCAACATTTTATGTGCATTTTTCCTTCAAGGCATTTTCTGATATCCAACAGGCTAAACTCAAGACAAGACACAGAAAAAGCAAGTAAAAAAATACATATTAGGAAGATTAAATCTAGGGAGAGAATCTGTCAGTTCCATGATTCTGAGGAGACAAAAGTTGGAGTGCAGGTCTCACCAAAGAGGAGAAACTCAGCTTTTGATTCACACCTTGGAAAATCTACATCATAAGAGTAAGGACACATTTATAGCTAGATTACCCTCAACTATACCAAGGTGATATTCTCAAACTCTTAAAAAAATCTCTGTAGAAAGCAACAATATCAGCTAGAACCCCCACTATTTTCATACACAATATTTATCATTCAACTGAAAGTTATCCAGCATGGCAGACAATAAAACTAAATGACCAAAAACCAACACAAACAGAAAATAGAAACAAATCCACATGTGATTCAGATATTGCAGTTATCAGACACAGACTTTAAAATCATTATAATCATTATAATCAAATTTGCTCAACAGTGGATTTTAAATGGAAATTTTTAAAAAATTAAATGGAAATCTAAAAATACTCAGGTCCCCGCTCTACTCTCAGTCTGAAAAATGTAAGAACTAAGTTAATAATTCAATAGATGGTTTTAGTGGATTAGACCTAGGAGAAAAGTGAATTCAGGAACTGAAAAGGAAATTCAGAAACTGAATTTCCTGAAAAGGAAATTTTCCAGAAAAGGAATTTAGGAACTGAAAGAGAGGCCAATGGAAAATGTCCAAATTGAAGAAGAGAAAGAAAAAAAATGAAAAATCTATAAAACATTGTAAAAGACTTAGTGTGTGTAATTGGGGTCCTAGGACAGAAGGAAAATGGGATAGAATCAGTATTTGAAGAGATATTGACCAAGAATCTTCTAAAACTGATGAACAGTATGCTATTGAAACATGAGATTCTAAAAACTTAAACACACACACACACGTGTGCACACACACACACACACCCCTAGGCACATCATAATAAAACAGCTCATAAAAATACAAATAGACAAATCTTCAAAACAACAAGAGAAACAGCTCTACTTCCACTTAGGATGTAGAAAACCATAAGAAAGTGTCACACCTGCCTAAGAATGAAAAAAATAAATTATTATGTATAAAATCATAACTTTTTAGCCTATCAGAGAGTTGAGATTACAAAGCAACCAGATGAATTAAATTCCAAAGAAGAACGAGTCCCTCTGAGGAGAAATGAAACACACGAATTGTCTCATTTTTTGGCAGAGCATGGGAGAAAGAGGTGGTAGTCATAAAGTGGGTAAGCAGGAAAGAAAATGTTAAGAAAGCCTTAAACGTACCCATTGACTAGCATGACAGTTCAGAATCCCTGGGAATCCCAGAGCACAGAGGACATTTGCCCACACTCACCAACACTTTTTCATGGACCTCCACTGGGTGCTTATGAGAAAGACTGAGAGTAGAGCGGGGACCTGAGAGAGTCTTCTTTTCTATGGAAGATTTCTGCAGGGCCTGCCAAGGTTTGAGGCTAGAGCAGGAGTACCTGGAGAAGCACACCCAAGGTCCAGGCCCCTTTTGAATACAGGTTGGTGAATGGCCACAGCTATGAGCAGGTATGTATCTAGGAACAGGTATAAAACTCACCTACACTCTGGGTCCTCCACTGATTCCAGGCAAAGGGCATCTACCAAGTGGAGAGAGGTAAGAAATCTGCCCATACATTGTATCCAACCCTGCTTTAACATGAGGCAAAAGCTGTCTTCGTGGGAAGAAGGGCAAGAACCATCCTATGCCTTATGCCTAGGTAAAGATTGGTGATATTTAGAAAGGTTCAAGAAACTTATACACACTGAAGACACTCCAATACAAGGTAGAATTTGTAGGAAGGGGCAAGGAACCTGCCTGTGTGTTTTTAGGTTTTTAGAATCTCATGTTTGTTGTGGCATATTGTGCATCAGTTTTAGAAAGCCTGCACTGAGTAGGAAGCAGAGATCATCTGCTGCTGGAGGATGCTCAGATGTACAGGGCTTGCCTAAAATCAAGAAGAGAGCAGGAGAACTGAGAAACTCCTCCCCTTCCCCCACCAGAGAAGCCTTGTGTCTAGTAACAGGTAACAATAGCCATCTACTGTTGGAGAAAGAAGAAAAGCATGGAAAAGATGGAGCAGGGAAAGAGGAAAAAAGCAACAATCACTCTCCAGAACTGCAGGTCTTACATTAAGCACAAAATAGGAGCAGCCCAGCCCACCACCAGAGGGATTTCAAGTCTGTTGTACACTGAAAATAACCATAGCTACAACAAAACCCAATTTACCGCAAATGCTGACTAAATCAACTAATAGCCCCACATTAATAGCTTGATGGAAGGATAGATATTCCCACTTTGAACATTTGCTTCAGTCTCTACTCTTCTTCTATAAAACATACCTGGCATTTAATTAAAAAAAAAAAAGACACATTTAAAAAGTTTAAAATACCTATGTGAAGAGATAAAATAGTCAGCAGAACCAGAGCCAGAGGTGACTCAGAAGTTGAAACGACTAGAGACTACTAGAGACTCAAGAAAGAAACAATAAAAAGAATAAAACGACATATGGCTTTCAAAAGAGTAGGAGTAATTCTGTCTTCTCAGAGAAACAGAAGCCAGAAAAAATGAAATAGCATCTTTAAAGGGCTGAAAGTAAAACAACAGCAACAACCTGGAATTAAATTCCCAGCAAAAAGTGAGAGAATATCACAAGCAGAACTACACTAAAAGAAATCCTAAAGGAAGTCGACTAAGCAAAAGAAAGGTGGTCACAGATGGATCATACTGACAGAGGAATGAATGAATATAGCAGGAAGGATAAATATGTGGGATAAAGCAAATGAACATTGACTGCGTTTTAAAAATAGAATACATGAAACAAAAAGTTTATTTTATTCAAAACAAACATATCTATTGTAATTGAAAGTTGAATGACTAGAGCTAAGTAAATACCACATAAGTTTGAGGAAAATGTATATCCAAGTGGTCATCTGATGTACACTTGAAGCTTCAATGTTGAGAAGCTCAGTATTTCCTGAGGTGACCCACTCAATCTAAAACCATGTTATGGATGTCTTCATATGAGCTGTAATCTGTAAGTCTCTAATTTCTACCCTTTGGCCCTAATTCTGCCCTCTATACTCACATACAATAAATGGCTCTAGTCTCCCTCACAAATGCTTGAAATAACTGTAATATCCTTCAACTATAACAGAAATATTTTATTCTGTGGCAAAACATCCCCATTCTAAACCATCCTTCACAAGGCCTGTTTTAGTTCTCATCTATATTTACAATTTCCTAAAGGTCTTGCTTTTTCTTTTTTTTTTTTTTTTTTTTTTTGAGACAGGGTCTCTCTTGTCACCGAGGCTGAAATGCAGTGGCATGACCATAGCTTACTACAGCCTCCAGCTCCTGGTTCAAGTGATCCTCCTGCCTCAACCTCTGAGTAGCTGGGACTAGGCACATGCCACCATGCCCAGCTAATTGTATAAAAAAATTTTATAGAGACAGGGTCTCACTTTGTTTTCCAGGCTGGTCTTGAACTCCTGGCCTCCAGCAATCCTTCCACTTCAGCCTCCCAAAGTGCTGGGATTAAGAGTGTGAGCAACCATGCCTGACCTATAGTTCTCAGAGAATAAGTCCTAACATCTGAAACATGACCCTGTGTTGACCAGTGTGTTCTTGCCTTCCCCATTTCATGTATGCAGCCTAAGATGACATTATCTATTCTAAGGGAGGAAAAGCATGCTAGTTATCCCTATATAATTTCTAACTTTACCTCCATGAAAACTCTGGCCTCAAGAGGTTAGAACTTAACTGCACTCACTGGAAGCTTGTTGCAGGAACATTAGGCTAGAAATGATGTACAGAAAAGAATTGGCCAAAGAGCTTCTGGAGGCTATTTTAATAGATAATGGACAGTATTATAGACTAAAATTGTGACCTCTGTAATGTCCAGAAAATAGATGTTGGGAATAGGAATTATTGACAGGGCATATTAATCAATTGGAGATACATGGGCAAGAAGAGAGACAAGTCAATGATGACTATGACTTTTGAGAACTCATAGATGACTATGAGTTTGAGAAAAATGTAAAAGTCAGGAGGGATGCCCTGTTACTGAAAGAAATGTGTTGTTTTAATTTAAATATATTAAATAATCATGGAAATGCCTTGTAGACCAGTATAGAAATAAGAAGGAAGTTTCGTTCAAAGGGTAGGGGTTAACTTTTAGTTTGCTGCGTGATAATTCAAGCCATGAAACAAAGGAACGAAAGGCCTGTCAATATTCTCACACCAGATCATTAGAGGCATACCTATAGTTGAATAAGTTGGGTTTGTAGCTTGTTGCAAATAAGGAGACTATGCATCATGGGGAATTGTGTGGTATTTCAGTAAGAGGGTGTTAGAAAGGACATTATATGATTGGGGCTTGTGTTAGGTTATTCAGGGGAGAGTTCAAGATAGTGGGACTTTGGCTACAGCTGTAATTTGTAAATAAGCAACAGTTACTCTTATTAGCTGGGATGAAGGGATGCTTGCTATAATTGTAGTTTACATAGGGATCTTGTTTTCATCTGTGCTTAGACAAAATTACAAAGTGGTCTTGGTTTTGCCTCACTTCACTCTGGTTATAGAGTGGCCTTGACTAATGTTAGTGTTCTGTAAAATCATTTGGTGGGCATGTTTATTTCAGAGAGGAGGCAGGACTCCTTCTCATCCATGACCTCATGGAGGATGCACTGGTATAGGAGTAGAAATGTTCAGTTGGGATAAGGGTAGATGAAGAAATGGATGACAGGTAAAATCATCTGTCTCTTTTCTTTTTTCTTTTTTTTTCTTTTTCAGTGAAGTTAGAAATAAGGCCATCAACCAAGATTGGGGAGAAAGGGAGATGAAAAAGCCTAGAGAAAGTTTAACTCATCTAAGAGGTTTAACTCATCTAAAAGTTTAACTCATCTAAGAGTGAATCAACAAAAGATGCCATTTTCTATTAAATCATCTATTTTATTAAAGAGCTAAATGCAACTGTTGCTGTATATCATGAATTTATGAAAGATTTAGGAGTGGGAGTTCTTTTTTTCTAAAAAAACAAATGGTTACCATCTTTTTATATGGGAGTGGTACAAACCTTTTATTTGAAATACCCATGCTAAGGTAAATATTCACTGATACAAATAATTTGTAACCTTTATTTTGGCTTTTGGACTGTGTCTCTCAAAGGAAAAAAAAAAATCTTGCTGTTTTCAAAAGTTAAATAGAACATCAACCAGGGACCATGGCCATCCAGAAGACTGAGTTCCATAAAAATGGACTCCCCACTCTCACTTGAATCCTCTGTTTTTGTGTATCTAAATAAATAGACGCCTTGCTCATTTCTGGTATTAGGTGTGATTGAGAGATAACTCACTTAGCAGCAGCAGTAGCAGTTTCTGTGCATGCTATAGCCCATGCTCTTGTGAGCATCAAAAGGAGATGAAGCCTGATTAACCATTTTGAAATCTATCGGATGAGAAGTCCTTACAAAACAACTTTTATACGCTTTAATTAAAAACGTGTTCCGGCAGCTCAGAGATGAATGGGCTTCAGGGGGAGCAGGGCTGAGCCCGTTGCTATGACGACACCAAATCTTTTCACGCCTGGCCCTTCCTCAGCACACTCTGTCTGGCTCTCTCCAGCTATTAATTTGCCTCTGTCCCAGCTCTCACTCCCTCAGTCCCCTGGGCTGTGAGTCTATACATGACCTAATACCTTTTGCTGCTTCTCCTATGGTACTTATGTTTCTATCATCTTTTCATCACTTATATTTCCTTGGGAATCTCTGTTTTCTGTTCCTCTTGAAAACAAGTTACTCGCCTGAGTTAAAAACACTTAAAAATGTTATTTCAAAGCATGGTAATCATTGTTTATTATCCCTAATGATAAATTCAATTGTAAGGGTCTTGTATATAGTTGAGAAGAATCTTACTCACTATGTTCTACAATTTTTTGTATTTCAGGTTGAACACTGGCTACTACACCACTCTTTCTGTTGCTGAGGGTAAGATGAAAATAGGACTCTGTTATACTCTGGGAAAGTTAATTTGTGCTTAGTGTTAAAATCTCAGGTTATTCCACAAACAACATCACCTGGTAACAACTGTAAGTGAACATAAGACTTTAAAATATGTGTTTACTACAAATCCTGGAGAAAAAAAAAGCAGATCTTACTTTATTTAAGAAGGCTCTTTGGATATTTTAAGGTAGTATTCATTGTACAGGGAATTAAATAAAACCCAACACTGTCACTTGCTATATCATATGAATCATCAAGAATTGGATAGAACTTTCCCCTCTCAAGACCCAGTAGCAAATTGGGAGGAAGCTGATATCTGTGCAATCTTGTATTCAATGGGAGTATATAAATTATAGTATTATTACACAACTTCTCAATGTCACTCTTTGACTCATCAGAGACCTTACAATCTTTCATTTTGCTTACAATTCCCATTCTCCCTTTTCACCTATTCTATTTTGTAAGATGAGATAGGTGAATGAAATGCAGTGGAGATCATTTCTCAATATTTCTCATTTCTCTCTCTGCTTACCTCACAATCTGTTCTTGCTATGGTTATACTTCTAAAGTGAATTATCTGTCAGACTAAAGGAGCATTTCCTTCCTAATTGCCTGACTCAGTGGAAATGCTGAAGTGTAAAAGACAGGTGCAGACTCAAGGGTTAAGACTGGGCATGGCATTTCACGGTCCAGAGGGCGGGCTACTACTTTGGCACATTGGAAGCCCAGAGTCTGGATTTGAGTCTGGGAGGCCAAATCACTATGCAGTGCTCCAGCTCCAGCTTCTGAATCTCTGCAATTGAAATATAAAGGTTTTACTTCTCTTTGGAAGTTTTATAATGAACTGCCTTGACCTATTTGCTATTGAAAACTCTGATATAATATATTCCTGATAGGACACATGTAAATCTCTGGGTCACAAGGAACAAACACTCTGAAAATTCTCCAGTAAGAGGAACAGTATTCTCAATGAACCAACTCCCAATTGGTTTCTAGTTTTTCTTTCTTTTAATTTAAGAATTTACCATATTTTAAGAAGTTGAGGTCCTGTGATGTATTATCATAAATTATACTTAAAAGGCAAAGAGACTTCATGACTTAGCATTAGGGTGACATCTCACAAATGGATCAAGTCTCAGGTTTATAATGCTGGTATCATTCAAAGGAATTTGGAGATTTAAATTTATTATTTTCCTCTCAGTATTAAGAATAGAAAATAAAATGCTTAATACATATTAAAGGAAGTTTCCCACCTAGGCATTTTATTTGGATCAGGATCAATCTTATGTAGGAACTAAATAAAGTAAGTGTGTATAGACTGGCTGAATAAAGAAAGAGACAAGCATGTGGGTATCTGAAACAGGTTGAGAACTAATAAAAATGGATCCTCGAAGAGGCATATTTAAAATGCAAGACAATTTTACCTTAATAAATAACCAAGAAAATACTGTTGGCAAAATGTTTTGCACCATGAATATAATTTCTCCAAGAAACTCAAGAAGTGGAAGGGAGTCCTTCAGTTCTTGACATTTAAATCTATTCAAACCATGGCTTGGGAATACTCTGAGGAGAGTAATCTTTAAGGTGAGTGAGCTAGAAGACATAAAGAGTCTTTTCCATCACTATTTTCCATGGCTTCATGATTCATGATTCAAGGCTGAAATGGGCATTGGGGTTGCACTTTAGATAACACTGGATTTTCATTTCTGTTGAAATGCTTCACATCTTCTTCCTTCCTAATTCTGTTCCATGGCCAAAGACATCTACATGAAAATCATAGTATCTTTTGTTCAGTAATTCATCCATCCTCTGGGGCCCTGCTCACCTGAAGCCACATAATCCTTTATGTGTACTCAGACACTAGATAAATTGTTTATGTGATAAACCACGGGCCTGTCCTGTAGTTTCTGAGGTCGGGTAGACTATATGTCAGAATTAAAGCTTTTTTGGTGGTTGTTTTAAACATATTGTTATGCAGGGAATTGTTCTTACGCTGGGTCCCGAGTCCTCTGAAGTCCTCAAAATATCATAAAAATTAATTATTAAATAGCTATACCTACATATAACTTATTCTTATTATACATATTATGTTAAACTCTTATTCAAATTGTTAATATGTAAAATCTAATTCACTGCCATCTTTACCCTGTATAAACATCTTTCTCTTCCCAGTATTTCTAAGCATGTGACAATGAATATGCAAAGGAAGCGCAGCAGTCCACCAGGTGTGGGATGTGTGTGGCAAAATTCAAGACAAAGATTAAACCTCCACTTGATGTTGCAAAAGAGATTTTATAAAAGGTGACTGAAGTAAGTCACCACAGTGTAAATGAGCCCGTCACCAAAATTCAAACCTATTTTTAATAAGTTAATAAAAATGGGCTAAGGGTCCAAAAGAGAATTCATTCAATTTTTGACAACCTGTAGCATTCAGAGTTTAAAACTCATCTAAAGAATAGAATTTCCCATACACTTCTTTATTAGACACTCAGAATATCTGCAGGGTAAATGTTTTACATCCTTTCTGAGGTAAATGAAAACTATAAAGACTTCACAAAAGTGAATCTATATTTTAATGTAAATTACATTCAGGATGCTGCTCTATAAGACAAAGGGGAAGAAAGACAGCCTGGAACGAAGAACTGAAGTCTTTTAATCTTACGTACTGGAGAGGAACCCCCATCTCGCCACCCCCAGTGCCATTGAAGGTTGTTGTCAGAGTCAATGGGTTAAATTTGTAAAGGTTACTCTATGCTGAAGAGAATTAAATAACTAATCCCTGTATCTCCTGATGAAACTAATGCCTCGCTGGAAGTCAAATCTGAAACACTTCTCTTGGTTGACCTGAAAGCAGCATATTACTCAGTTTCTTGCTTCCTTGCTTTCAGGACAGTTGTATAGATAGGAAGTTCTTGTGGATGCTCCTCTAAGTCCATGTATATATTTGTGTGAGTACATATAGCTATCTACCTGTCTATATACCTCCTACAGCATGTGTGTACTGGCTCTAATTCTCTGAAGAGAAAGGTGAAGAGTCCATTGCTTGGAGGTTGGGATAGTCATGACTCATTGGTGAGGAACGACCAATTCAGTTACTACTGCAGAGTATTTCAATAAGTCTTCTGTTTGTTTAAAGTACTTTAAATTGTTGTTGTTATTATTGTTTATCTGACTGAAATAAAACTTCAATCCGAACTTTCCCCAGTAATGGGGGTAAAGAGGGGGGAGTAAGGTTGTGTAGGAAGCATCTCAGTAATACCTTAAACTGCAATTTAAGACAACGGGCTATGAAGTCTTCTTTGATCACGATTCTGAGAGATTCAAAATATAATCTCTCTCTTTCCCTCTTCCTCTCTCTCTCTCCCTCTCCCCGCTCTCCTCTCTCTCTCTCTCTCTCTCTCTCTCTCTCACACACACACACACACACACACACACACACACACACACACACACAGTCAAGACCCACAGTGTCTGTTTTAGTCGGTTTTCACCTCCACCTCCGTACAGTCAAGAGGGCAGAGAAGGCGGGGGCTGGAGGTGGCTGAAAGGGAAGGAATGGCGGTGGAACCCGGGAGGAGGCGACATTCGTGTCAGGTGGCGGTCCCAGGCAGTGTCCATGGGCCCAGAAGCGGAGGGGACGAGGCATCACGCCCGGCGCCCAGACCCCTACACCCGGGGGCAGGACCTGGTGTTCTGCGGTCCCCGCCCAGGCTCCTGGGGCGCTTTTCCGCAATGGCTGGCGTGGAAGCGAGAGGGGGCCCAGTTTTTCGGTGCCAGGTTGCGGGTACAGCCGGCTCCGCGCCAGGGTTGGGCGGCGCGGCCGGGATGCTGAGAACCCTGCGTGGTCAGCCAGGGGCGCAGGGCGGCCCTTCTGGCCAGCGCTCCCGGGGCACCAGGGATGGCTTCCCAGCTGGAGGACGGGAGGGAGGAGAGTAAATACCCATTCTGCCAGGGCCGCCCTCGGGGGATGGTTACGAAGGGAGAAATGAAAAATAAATCAAACAAGAGAGCCATACCGCCCCTCCCCGCGCGGTCCCAGCGAGCGGCGCCACTGGTCCTGCAGCCTCCGGCATGCCCGCGCCCCAGAGCCCAGGGGGCGCCGCAGTGGGCCGGGCGGGCTAGGACTGCGCCTCTGTGCGGGTCCCCAGGAGCGCTGCTAGCCGGCCAGCCCCGCCCGGCCGGGCCCCTCGGGCAGGATAGAGCTCTGCTTTGCTCTTTTCGTTGGCCAAGCACAATTGTGTTATTGGAGATAATGAATTCAATCCCCATCAAAGGGCATTAGGCTCGCCCGGGCCCTGGAGTTGCTGATGCCTTTTTTTTTTTTAAACCAGGAATGAAAGGCTGAGGGGGAAAAAAAAATTCTCTGGGGGAGCCTTTCCCCTGATCGCTGCTTTTGAAGTGAAGGGGCCCGGGCATTGTTGTTCACCTCGCGGCCCATACGGCTGAAGAAAGCCCTGGCTTTTGATGGGCTGAGAACCGCCTCGGCAATGAGCACTACGTCGGGCCGCGCGGCCTGCGGGCAGCATATGTCTCAGGGCACCCGGGCACCGTCTGGCGGGCGGGGCCTGGGGCCCGGTGGGGAGGGGGCTTGGCCCAGGAGGCTGGGACTGGAATGAGGCCAGTACCCAGCGGCGGGGATCCTTGGGCTTCAGGCCTCGGGCCAGGGGTCTGCCGTTCCTCCTGCTCACCTGGCGTAGCGCAGGAGATCCACCTGTGTGGCTGATGAGTCCGACTGGGAGGCCGCACAACCCTTTGGGGTGAGGGTGGGAAAAGCTGGCTTCTCCTTGAGGGCAGGGAGCGGGTTGGTCTTTATTTTTAAGCACTGGGACCCAGCATCTAAGGTAGCTGGCTCAACTAGAGCTTAATGAGTCTGAGTCCGCGAAGGTGTGCACTCGGCAAGGGGCCTTCGTGCGACACGTAGTTAGGACTTTTCACCCGTGACACTGCACATCGCGCAGCGCGGCGGAGCTCCCGGCCGGGAGTTGGGTAGGGGAGGCGCACACTTCGCTGCAGGCGCGCGGCCCGCTCCGCCGGAGGGACAGTTTCTCGGGCGTCCGCCGCGTCTGGCTGCGCAGTTTGTGCCCAGGACCGAGCATTAGCATCAGGTCACCTTTTCTAAAACTTGTTTCAGGCATTTAAGTTTACTTTCAGTGCCCCCAATGTGAACTTTTCCCACCTCGATTCGCTCCCCCACTCCCGGTCCGCCCCAGGGCTCTTTGGCCCAAGGGTCAGCAACCAGAGCTGTTCGGTTCCCTTCCCTGCCCTCCCCATCTCCAACCCCCTCCTCCCCTCTGCTAAGGATCCGGGTTATCCGCCCCATTAATATATTAGCCAAGCATGACACAAAGGAAGCGCGTGTCAGCAGAAGGCGGTGTGACTCCAGGGAGAGGCGAGGAAACCTGGACGAGGCCCTGCGCTACAACACGGCTCATTGCCGCTTGAGCTCCTGAATCGGCCTCCACCTACCAAAAGCGGTGGAGGACACAGCGGGAGTTGGCTCCCAGGGTTGAGCCGCTGTTGAGCCGCAGTGTATAGCTGGACTGTGGTAGTGAAGCACAAAGCCCCCAGGTGGGACCCAGAGCTAGGGGAACGTTCCAGTAATATCCCAGTCACCTGAACCATGCAAAGAAATTCCGCTCTCCAGGAGCACGGGACTAGGCGGGCGCCTACTTCCTCCCTCGTGCATAATAGGCCCTTAAAATTAAATATACAAAGGATACAAACCTCCGCAGAGCTCCTTACAGTCTTTTCATTAAACTGTTTGTGTTTTAAAACAATTATTTGGCGTAAGAGAGAGAAACCAAAAAACTGACCCGGGATATATATGAGCAGGCAAGCAAAAGAGTAACAAATGTACTCGTTTATAAAGGTGGGGGGGGGTGAGGGGGGTTGACTAAGGAGGTTTCCAATTTAATTCATTGTTCTCTATTTCCAGGCAATGCTTTGGGGGGAATTTCCAGGTTGTTTTTTTCTTGGTTTCAGAAATTGAAAGAAGAGAAAAGAAAAAGCCCCTGATGTGTAATCTTGAAGGGGAGTTGAGAGACGTAAAAAGTTAAACCAAGGCAAACTCACACTTAAATTCTGGGTAAGGCCTGCCGTTGGTGTCACTGGCCTGGTTCTTAACCTGACTTCGCCAGTGACTTGACCCGCATTCCACCTGGATCCTGATGTGTTCGAGCACGATTCTACTTAAACCCTTTCCTTCCTGGATTTTGAGGGAGAATATCTTGCCTCTGTCCTGTAGGTTGACTGGAACATAGAGAACCCCAAAAGATCACGGAGTGGCACCTAGAAAAAGGAGGGCTCCTTATTTCCCGGGGCTACAAGGAGGAGGGGCGCTCACTCTCACCATGCGCTTTGCTCTTACACTGTAGTCACAGCTAACATAATCGGAGAAATAAGGAAGTTAAATAGAAAAAGAAAGGTGGCAAGTGAGGATTTCCCCCTTGTCAGGTGTTTTAAAATGTTTATAATAGGAAAATGCATGCATTTTACAAGTTAAAATTGAATGGCATGGGTATTTTCCAGCCCCAGATTGCTTGGTAAAACGATGGTGGAGAACAAAAAGGTGAGGGCTGCAGTCCTAACTGGCCAAAGTTCAAAGAACCATGCTGGGCTGGCTAAAAAGAGAAAAAACAATGGAACTATTATGCCCCCAAACTTAACTATTTGGAAGAAAAAACGTAAGATTTAAGGTAATCTGTTGTTAAATGTTATTTGGATACACTAGCATCGTGGATGAAAATAAAACTTGCAAAATAAAACTTGCTACTTTAAGAAACGCTTTACCTTTCCAAATAGATTCTATTTATAAACAGGAAGATTGTGAAATATTCACGTTTTTTCATTTCATTTTCTTACATTCTGACTCTCATGAGAATCTATTGATTCTAATGATTCTTTTAGTTTGAGAAAATTTTGTTTTTATATTTCAGTGTAATTTGATTACCTATTTAGTTCTAGGTATCTTTAAAACAATCACCTTTTTGCATATAACTATCTTGGAGTAATTAGGCATGCTCTTAACTCCATTTAGTTGCAAAACACACTTTATTACAATTCAGAAAAACAATTGGTATTTAATTTTTGAAAGCAAAATATTTTTTACACATGTATAAAATGTCTATTAACTTAAGCTATTTTGTTTTTCAACGAATTTTTTCCTGTTGACATTGAGGGATCACATTAAAATACATTATAGCTAAATGTTCTACAATATTACTGCTAAATCAACAGAAAACCAATTGATCTTTAGGAAAGGTTAATTAATTTGGGCGACAGGTCTTCTACTTTGGCCTGCATTGAAAGGAATTTGTATTGATCTCAGCAGTTTTTTGCAAAGAAACTTAAGCATGTTTGTGGAATTGAGACCAATTTTTAAAAATGCCAAAACAAGGGCTTACATTTTTATCACTTCAGGACTTCTTTTCTGTTATGGCTCATTCAAATCGGTTAGACTTCTGAGAAATAGAATGTTTTTTATACTTTCAGTGAAATCAAGTAGGTATCTATCCTTCAGAAAATGAAAACAGAGGTTAGGAGCTTTACTAGGATCTTGTTTGTTTTAATCCTTCCTTTCCTAATAATTCTAATCAGTTTATCCTTTACGAGGGGGATCACAAAGGAACAATGGAAATTAAATTGTGCCTTTGATTTAAACACTGTATTAGCCATCATGTAGAAAATGGACGGAGCTGCCTTCTACTTGCGAACACTTGTGAGTTGTTTAGTTTTTGCTGAATAGAACTGGTGAGCTTTTCTTCTTCCCTATCTTTAGTTCTCTTTTTATCACCTGAAAAATGTTTCACACCTGCCCTTCCTAAACGCAAGGTGAGAGTAACAATTGCAGCTTCCCTACCCTGTCCTATGCTCACCCCCAAAACATTTGTTTTTTTTTCTTTTTTGTAAAAGTGTTTGCTTGGTGGCGTTGGTGGGTCCGAGCACCTCCGGAGCTGTACACTTGGGTCTGGAGCAAGGCTTTCCCTCCTCGCCCCTCCTCGCCCCCTCCCTCCCCTCCCTGGGGACCCCTCCCCCATCTCGGGCGAAATTCCTAAGTCCAGCGAGCGGGAGCACCGCGGCGGGACGGTCAACAACCCCTTTCTGGCCCTGGTCTTCGGGAGCTGACGAGGTGAAGAAATGTGGAAACACCGAGACGAAAAGGGGATGGGGTGGGGGTCGCAGGAAGGCGGCGCCCTCGGGGAGGGTCTCCGCACTCCCTGGGAACCACAGATGGTTTCCTCTGGCCCAGGAGCGCGGCGCCCCAGCCCGGGCGCCCGGGCGTTTGTGTGTCCGGGTTTCCGAGGAAGGGATTACGCAGCGGGAGCAGCCGCGGCAACGCGGGCAGCCGGGGCCGCAGGAGCCGTAACGAGGCGGCTGGACTTCTTTGTTGACTTTTAGGTCCCGGGCTCAACAGGAGATTTATTCGCTAGGAGGGGAAAATGCTCAAACAATGAAGAACTAACTGCACTTGTCACCTCGAGACGTTTGCTGTCCTTCTCTGTCCGCCTTCCCTGGCAACCAGCTGTCCTGGCCGCCAACCCGCGCGCGTCCTAACGCGCGGGTGGCAGGTCGCATCGCTCAAAGGCGACGGCGTATGCGGTCTAAGAACTGCGAGAAGCCCACGAGGCAGGGACTGGGCCTACAGGCTCCTCGCGGCCCAGCTCCCGAGGCAGGTCTCCAAAGTGCCCCGTCCCCCGCATAATTAGAAAATGTCTCCGGCAAGTAAGAGAGCAAGAGCTAAGGCCAACTTAATGGTGGTGTGAAGGCAAGGCGCTGATGTTTCTAATACGTTGAAAACAAGAAAGGGAACAGCGCACAGAGGACAGCACAGAAGTTAAACATCTTAGATTCAGTGGCGGCGGGATTCCGAGGCCCAAGCCCACGCCTTTGTCTTACATTTGGAAGCTGAATTTGCCCACATTTGTTTACCTTATGTAAATATGAGTAACTGTTGGGGTTGGAAGCTTTTTCCTCTCTTTGGAACTTTGATGTCCTTACGAGGTCTCCAAATTAGGGTTTGAAATTATTCAAACCAGTAATTTCCCTCCCCTCCTCCTTTCATTAACTAAAGTGAGTGGGGGTTTGGGATTTCTGGATTTTTCTCAAGTGCTACATGGCACCGTTTCTCTCATCTGGGGAGGCAATTACGCGATAATTAAGCGACTCACACAGCTCTTTTTATCTTGTCCGCGGTGTGGAGTGGGGCGATCAAAGTAAAGGCTGTCCAAGTTCAAGCCCTGGTGAGGATGGAGTTCATACACAAGAGCTCAGGCAGGCCGGCCTCTGCTTGAGCTGGTGTTGTTATTGTTGATGTCAATCCGAACAAGACTTACAAAGAAATAGGTGGACTGGAAAGTGAGCCTGCTATCAAAGGAGATTAATGATTTTGTGATCCCAAGCAACTATGGGGTGTGAAGTTGCATTTAAAAGCTCCTTAGAAGTAAGACAAATTATCAACTTTAAGTTCTTAGGAACGACATTTTTGAATCAAAATTTAAAAAATAACTTCACAAAATGCAAAACAGCGGCTACCCTAAAATGTCCTGTAGGCACAACGCTTCCCCTGCGAGAGTGAATTATCTCCCCTCCTCCCACCTCCTCCAGAGCTACCCTGATGGCTAAGTTTTGTTTCTCTTTTAATGAGAAGAGGGTTCAGGAGTCTCCGTTGGAGACAACTTAATTCTATCAGCCACAGCTGATATTTTATTTTCATTGGAAGAACTCTCAGATAAAGGAAAGTGATACATTGGGGAAGGAGGAAAGGTAGTTAAATTAATATTTGATTTTGTAGTGAAAAGGCTCAAAGGAAACACAGAAGGCTTAAGCCGGTGTGAAAAAAAAAATGAAGTAAACATCACTGGGAATAAAGAATCTTAAAAATCTCAATTCTTGGAATATTAAATCAATTTATACACTTTACTTGAATTTCTTTCACTCCCTTTTACTAGCTATAAATTCATTATAATAATAGACAAAACAATTTTATTTTCATTTTTGTCATTTATATTCAGTTCTAGAATTTGAAAAATATCATATTTAGAAATACCCACTTCGGATTTAGTTAAGTGAAGAAAAATAACAGAAATCCTCTTTTGTTAACATTTGATTTATTTAAAGTCCTTAATTGCAAATGATCAAGAACATTTTCCACGGCTTAAAATCTGGTATTATTTTTGTTATTTAAATCAAAATATTTTAAATTACAATCACATTGATAAAAATTAACAATTTAAGTTGTAATTTTCACCATCATTTAAAGCAATCTCAGCTGTAAAGAAAAAGAATAAACCATGCAATAAATTAACATTGAGAAAGCAAAGAGAAATAATAATGAAACCCGTCTGGCTATACTAACACCATGTCCAACTGTGGAAAGTGCATAACACTGGATGAAACAAGCACACGATGGCAATGATTAAAATGGCCACAATCAATAGGATTTTGTAATCTTGGACCACGTTTTGAAATCCAGCTCCCTATAACTTATCTCTCCTCCAACATTGTAATATTCCCTTTTTCTGGAAAAAATATTCTTTAAATGGTATACACTCATAGAAACTAATTTTATATGTTATGTGACCTCAGAATGACATGACCATGGCACTCTGCAAAGCAAGAAGCAGAGTTCTTGAGGGCAATTCCTGAGGAATTGATTCCCAGGGCTGTCTGTGGGTAGAGAAGACAAAGGGGTTGGGGTCCTTGTAACTTTCAGTCAAGCAGCTCTTGAGAATGTATCATGTATATCACCTATCTATTACCTCTATATGTTATGTAAATATACAGAGGATGTCTACACATCTGAGCATGTGCATAATTAAGTCCATACACAATATACATGTGTTTCATTTAAAGACATCTGCTATCTGCATGTATCAGAAATGTAAACTGAAAAGCAAATGGCTCTGATGTTTATAATCTGTTTATGTCTTGCTATCTAACAGCAGTATTGTCTTTCAATACTTTAAGAACCTCTAGTGTATACTTGTTTCTTCACCATTTCAATTCTTATGGTTAAGAGTATTGCCACAGACCTGTAAACTTGTAGGGGGTCAGGTAAGGAGGGGGGAAAAGCACAAACAAATATTTTACAAACTCGAGCATCTTCCTTTTTTGTTTTTTTTTAAATAACCCTCCACAAACTAGAATGTCTGGAGGGGAAAGAGGGAAGAAAGAGAGGGGGGCAAAGGAGGAGGAGAATTTCATATATACACTTGTGGATCATTGAACTTCGCAGGAAAAAAATTGGTTTGGGGTTGTCTTTGTAGTAATATACACAATGAATTTTGAATACAATAATAAAGTAACAGTCTTTTGCACTGGGGGAAAGGTTGTGTATGAAAAAGGAAATAAAAATAGTTGTTGGGATTTTATTATGCTGTTGTCGGTTTGGTTTGTGTGGTTTTGTTTGCTGTTGATTTTCTCTCTTGCTACCAGCATGGCTATGCCTGACAAACCCCCCAGTCCCGGGAGCTAGGAAGTGTTTAGGACGGGTCTGGAATACACACCTTGGTAGTACGCTGGCTCCAGGGCTGAGGGCTCGATGGGGCTCCTGGTGGTCACCGAGGCGCTACCTAGAGGCAGGCTGGTGGGCAACGTAGAGCCGTAAGGCGAGTACTGCAGTGCCTGCTCGTATGCCTTGAAGTCCAGCTTATGCTGCTGCTCCGAGGAGGACATGAGGTTGTTGATGGAGAACGGGTGGTTGAAGGAGTAGTGGGGGTCTCCTTTCAGATGCAGCTGGGACTCGTGGGGTGCCAGGCCGTGTGCCGGGTGAGAGGGGGGCACAGAGGCCAGGGCCCCGGGCCCGGAGCTTATGGGGGGCGCAGATGAGGAGGCTGGTGTCTTCAACTCCGAGGCGCCCCCTGTCGCCGTCGCCCCACTGTGGTCCAGAGTCTGGGGGCTGGCGGCGGGCCCGGGGGCCGGCGCGCCCTCTAGCTGGCCGGCCTTCCCGTGCACGCCCCGATGGAGGGGCGAGTCGGCGCTGGGGTTAGAGGCGCCAGAGGGGTCCTTGCGGCTCTCAGGGCCGCCCTTGGCGCCACCGCCCCCGCTCCCGCCCCCGCCGCCGGCCCCCGGCTGCTTCTCGCACTTGAAGCGCTTCTGGCGGCGCAAGTAGCAGCCGTTCTCGAACATGTTGCCGGAGTCCGGGTGCAGCGTCCAGTAGGAGCCCTTGCCCGGCTTGTCCGGGGAGCGCGCCACCTTGACGAAGCAGTCATTGAAGGACAGCGAGTGGCGGATGGAGTTCTGCCAACGCTGCTGGTTCTGCCGGTAATAGGGGAAGAGGTCCATGATCCACTGGTAAATCTCGCTCAGCGTGAGCATCTTGCTGGGCGCCTGCTGGATGGCCATGGTGATGAGCGAGATGTACGAGTAGGGCGGCTTGGCGTGCGGGTAACTGCGCTTGAACGTCTTGGCGTCGCCGCCGCCGCCGGCGCGGCTGCGGCCCAGGTTGGACGGCGCGTACGCCATGGGGCTCATGCACTGGTTCATGGCGGCCGCGTAGGGGCCCAGGCCATTCATGGAGGCCGCCTGCTGCGCGCCCATGGCGCCCATACCGCCCGGGCTCAGCGCCGTACCCATGGCCGTCACGCCGGCCGCAGTCATGCTGTTCATGGCGCCCGCCGAGCCCCCAGGCATGCCGGCTACGGCGCCGGGACTCAGGCCGGCCCCTAGGCCCGGGTTGGCATAGGACATGTTGAAGGACGCCGGGGTCATGTTGCCGCTCGTGGTCATGGTGTTCATGGTCATGTAGGTGTTCATGGAGTTCATGGAGCCCAGGCCTGAGTTCATGTTGCTGACCGGGACGGAGGAATAGGCCTGGAGCGGAGACAGCGAAGAAGCCCCGGAGGGCGGGGTTAGTGGTGGGCACAGGAGGGCGGCCGGCCGGGAGTTAATCCGGGGGCAAGTGCAGAGCACTTCTGCAGAACACGGGACACCCCCACCCGGGGCAAACGGCTAAGCGCCCTCCCCAGACCAAGTAAAGATGTCTTGCACGGTAGGGGGAAAATCCTAGCGCGACAGGCATGAAAGATAAGCGCTCACAGAAAATATGTCCCCAGGAAGATGTGTAATCGCCTTACACGCCAGGCTCAGGGGCTGGCTTCCAGGGCCCGCTCATCGCCTCCTCCATCCACGCTAGGCGGTATCCAAGTCTCCACCCCAGCCAGCCTCGGCAAAGCGCTCTTTGGGGGGAAATGTCTTTAAAACTCCGAAAATAGAATTAATCTCTGACCCTCTGCTTATTCACTTCACCCTAAGGGTGCAATGGGTTCCGCGTCACAGGCCCACTGAGCGGGCCACAGGGCACCAGCTCTGTGCCCTCCTCGCCTGAGTCTGCAGGCCTGGCTGACCGCACAGCGGTTTCGGTTATTATAGCGGACTGTTAATGAAACTCCCTGATAGAGCAAATCACCTATGGACATAGGACCCCCTGAATCATTTATTTCCCAACAAGTGGCTTTATTGTCCTAGGAGTTTTTGCTTATGGTGACTTTTTGTTGTTTATTGTATTTAGAAGTAGTGTTTTCTACCTGCTTGTAGCAACTGTAATGTTAAAAAGGGAAGCAAACTCAGAAGTTAAATAAGTTTTGGAAAAATCAAACTAAAAGTAGATCCATAACAGAAAGGGCTGGGAGGGGGTGCCATAATAATCTCAATGTACTATATGCATTTTATTTTAACGTGACTTTGCATGTACACCTCTGCAAGCTATTTAGAAACTCGCATTAATTTTGTCACCACTTCACCGTCCCCTATTTAAAAATACTGGTGACACAGTTTGTCAAAATAAATCTTTTTTTCCCACATACTGATGTTGCTGCTGCTGATTTCAGTGCCCGGCTTTGAAATTCCGTGAGTAGTCTTGAATAATTTAAAATTCAAAAACCAAATTCTACCTATTTTCTCTTAATGCTATTGTATTTCCTAATTCTCAGCTTTAATATGTTAGAAAGTACTTTCGCTAGGGGTCTCAGTTGAATGGTAGGGTCGAGATGACTGCGTCAGAATTAAATCTCTGGAAGACCTCTGAGCTGCTTTAAAAATCATCAGCAAGCGAAAATCCTTATCAATAGCAATGTGGGAATGCATTCGGTACAGTATTTTAAACATACAGAACCTAGGCATATTAAAAAGCACTCCTCTGATAATTTAATAAGGAATAATGATGTCCTTAAGTTTATTTTCATCAGCAAGTATGACTCAGTTTGAAAACATGAGAACAAATAGATTTAAATAGGAACATCCAGTAAACTATGGTATGCAAATAAACTCAGAGGTAAACTTGTGAATATATAAATCTAAATAAGTTAGTTACCATCAAAATATTATGTGATTCTATATTTTTCTGTCCACGTCTTAAAATTCTTTTTCTACCTTGGGGCTTTATTTTCTTTCCCTCTTCCCAAGATTATCCAAGGCAGTTCCAATACGCGTTTTCAATAATGGTAATTAAACTTTTGGGGGGTAATAGCCAGCTGTTTCCAGAAAAATACTTTTAATAGGTGCTAGTCCTCCCTGTACCTGGTTTTCCCTGTAATCCTTTTGTGCACATTGTAAAAATAACCCCCATGAACGTGCCACCAAGGGGACAATGAAGAGAAACAGGTTCTCGGCCCGGAGTTCCGAAGAAGATTCTGGTCGCACTAGCGCCACCCAGCGGTTTTAGAGAAGAAGGCGCACACTTCTCCCCACATAGGGCTTTTGAAGAACAAGTTTTATAAAATTTAGAAATCGTTTCATTATTGAGACACCCAACTTGGCGGCAGAGCGCTTTAATCAGAAGACGTCTGCGGATTAAACGGCGGGACGAAGAGGTCGCCTTGCGGGTATGCTCCGGCTTTCTCAGAGTTGCTTCCAACTCGCGCCAGCGTTCGCCCGCCCGCGGCACCCCGGGCCCGGCTCCTGCTCCCGCTCGCTGCTGGGAAGAGGCAAGTGCTTCCCAGGGCCGCTGTTTTCAAAGCCCGGAGTTTCCTAAAACTCCCTCTCCGGCTGCTAGAGTCGGGACAGAGCAGGGAAGCAGGTCCCGCTTCCAGGCCCGGCCAAGGCCCAGCCGGGACCACACCGGCGGGCGGGCAGCGGTGGCACCGAGGAGGCGCCCCCAGCCCGACTGTCCGCCCTGCCCGGCGCCCACCGTTCCCCGGCCTCCCCCGGCACGGGCTCCAGCGGCGCCCCGCCGGCCGCCCGCCTCGTCTCGCCTCTCACCTCCTGCGTGTCCGCGTAGTAGCTGTTCCAGTCGCTGGTCTCATGCCCTTCCATCTTCACAGTCCCTAACATCCTGGAGCCACCCTGCCCAATACAACCATCCAGCCCTGTGCGAAGCGACGGGCGGCCGCGCGGCGCGGGGCGGGGGAGGGGAACCGAGTAGCTGCAGTCACCCGAGCGCCCGCGCGGGCCCAACGCCACCCCGGCGAAGAGGAAGCCCAGAGCTGCGGGGCGCGGCTTGCGCGGCGGCGGCGGCGCTGCAGGCGGGGGCAGCGCCGGGGGCAGGCGGCTGCCGCGGAGCGCGGCGCCGGGGAGCGCCTCCGCGGGAAGTGAGCGGGCGGCCTCTGCGAGGCGAGTGCAGTTGAGCTGATGTGGATCTTACGTCGCTCGAGTGCCCACCTCCTCGTCCTCTCCCCATTTGTCCGCCGCACAAAGACGCTCGCACCTACAAAGCCCGAGGTGCACCTGCAAGGCGGCCGCCCGCCAGTCCGGCCGCCGCGCCTCCCGCCCCGCCGCGCCACCGCTGCGCGCGCCCCCTCCCCCGCGACCCCTCCCCCAAGCGCGGCCCTCACTTTGTTTGCAAAGCAGTGTAATTGGTTTAGGCCCGGAGGCTAGGGAAAGAGGGAAGTGGGGTGGGAGGGGGTGTAACACCCTTTGGAAAAAGAAAAAATAGGCGGGGCCAGGCGGGCGGGCTAGGGGTCTAGATGGGAACCTCATAGCCGGAGAAGGCTGGGGGCGGTGGCGTCGGAGACTGGGCTTAGAGACTTTGTGGGCTAAGTGACCCCGGGGTCCCTCCCCAGAGGTACTTGCCACCTTCTGAGCGCGGGCTGCGGCCCAGTCTCGCGCCCCTCCTGCTCTCCTTGCCCCCTCCCTCCTGATTCCTGACCCAAAGTTCAACCCCAGGAGACTGGAGAATACAGACTTTTTTTTCTTTCTTTCTTTCCTCCTGAGCTTCCGACTAGAAAAGGGAAAAAGCCCCACTTTTGCTTCGTCACTAGAAACCGGGTCATCTGAGTCAGCCGAGCCAAGTGACGTTAGGCCGACCCGGGCTCCCGGCTAGCAGAGCGGAGGCGCTGCCACGAAACTCGTACCTGCGGCTAAGAGCAGGTGAGTCACAGCACCAGTTTATATCTTTATGACATAACTTTTTTTTTTTCCGCCTCGTTCCGCTCCTCTCTCCTGTCATCTGTAGCGACCATAAAGAGGAAGCAACTGAGAGCAGATGTCTGTGTGATAGGGCAGGCGGACCCAAGTCGGGCCGTCCTCCCTCTGCCGGGCTCCTCCTCCCGCCCCCCTTCAGCAGCTTCAGGGACTGAGCTGGAGACGACCGTCTGGTTTCTGATAGGAAAAGGTCAGGGGGAGGGGACATCTCCCATAACACGCGCGTTAGCTGGGAGAGCAAGGGCCTGGGCGCGGGAACGCGTGTGCACTGCGAAAGAGGTGCCAGGCAGAAGCCCGAGACTGCCCGCAGCGGCGCTTGGTCCTGTGACCCGGAGGGTCCGGGCTGAGATCTCAGGGGCTCACTTGGTTCCTAATCGGTCCTGGACGTCGGTGGGAGAGTCTCCCCAACGCAAAGTCTCTTTACTCTCCTGAGGCCCTGGGTGGTGGATTGCCCACTTGTCCTAGGAGAGAGAACACTGAAGTGACTGGGTGATAGGCAATGAGTTGGTGATAGATTGGGAGATGGTGCGTGTGTTTCTGAGTGTGTAACCGTTTGTGTATTTCTGAGCACGTGTGACTGAGTGTGTTTGTTTCTGAGTGTCCTGTGACCATGTGTTTGTTGTACTGCCTGTAGAACCACTAGGTTTCCTTAAGTAACAATAAAATAAAATCTAAAGTAATTAAGAATCCGCAAAATCTTCTTGTTTTGCAAAGTTTTAAAAATGCTATTAATCTCATTTTAAGAAATGTGTTTTAACTTGTCTTCCAAACAGATACCTTTTTCCCTGTGCTTTGTTCTTTTCAATCTCTTCTACTTGAAATCTGGCAAGCGAATCACTTTAAATCCCTGAACCAAACAAATCTCTTAAGTCAGCAGGGGAGCAGAGAGGGTGAAGATGTGCAGTTAAGGAAATAAAAAAGATAAAAGCATTGGATTACATTTTTTTTTTTTTTTTTTTACAAAAAGGGTGGGGGATAGAAACGTCACATAAGGAAAGGAAGGAATGAAATTAAATCCACCTGGACCTCAGGAGGGCAGGAACCCTCCCTAATGCAGCCTTCTCCTGTGACTGCAAGTTGTCCCATCAGTTTGTGTAAATGTATCTGCGAATTGTGTGTCAGAAACTAATTCTTTTTTGCAAAGTTCCCATCAGCAGCTGACTTTAGTTCCATTTGTAAAGTACATGGATGCTCAGCTTCCTCGGCCTGATCTGGGGGACTTTCAGTGCTAATGAGCTTCCTTGTTCCTTCTGGAGGTGATTCTCCAATACCCTCTTGGCTCTCCAATAACACGGAGCAAGACTAGGGTATTTTCTACCGAGAGTAACAATTTATAGATAGTAATAGCTTTTATAGTGCACCAAAAAGCTGGTGCTTTAAGCAGGGGAAAAACACTGTCACCTTAAATGGGGGATCAATTACAATATTAAATATTCTTTTAGCCCACTTCCCAAACCTACTAAGTCTCAAATTTTCAAAAACAAAACAAAACAAAACAAAAAGTTGTCTTAGGAAAAAAAAAAATCCACTTTTCATAGCATGATGGCCAAAGCGGAATTTCTTCTAGGCTTCTTCAAAGCCCAAGACTGGTGATGCAGAATGGACTCTGACAGCTTCGGAGCCTTGATCCAGCTCAGGGATCCCAGGTTCGCGGCTCGCGGCCAGGGGGATTTCAACAAACACAGCGCCTCCTGTCGTGGAGAGGGAAAGCTGAATTTTCCCGCAGGCGCCTCCAGGGAGCACCGCCAGGCGATACTGGACTCTGCATGCATCCCACAGCCAGGGAGTTAAGTTCTTAGAGCTAAGGCCAAGATGGAAGGAGAGATGGCAGTTCGTCCAGCTCTCAGCCTCTCTCCATCTCAGTGGCCACATTGCAAGATACCTAACACATTTAGGAGGTGAGGTTCTAGTGTACCCAGATGCCAGCCAGTCACTTTCCCCGAGGTTTAAAAGCGAATCAGCAGGGTCGTGTTAGGTCTTTGACTTGGAAATGCATACATACATACATACATACATACATACATACTTCCATGCTGCTGTCTGGGAGTTGCTGGCCAGTCGGTAGCCAGGTCCCGCGACTGCAGCCTGCTCTTTTCGAATCTCTTTTCCCAAATAGGCACCTACGCTATTGCAAACTGTGCTTGGCAAGGATTGCGCTGCTTTTTGGAGGAAACCAGGCCTGTCTTCAGCTCTGGGGAGGACGGGTGTACTTGGGGCAGGGTACCCACGAGGGCAGGCACGTGGCGGCTCCTGGGGTGTTCTGGGTTAAGCTTGCCTGTGTAAGGACAGGTCTGCGACAGCCCGGGGCGGTCCAGGTTGCGGGGAGGGCGGGCTCCTCAAGTGGAGGGAGCCGCGGCAGTGAGGACTGTAGGGTGCGCGGGTACTCCAGGTGGCCGCCAGCGGAGGAAGCGGCTCCGCCCTTCCCGGAAGCTGCGCCTGCTACACCCATGGGGCCAGCTCCCGAGGCAGTCCCGCAGTACCTGGGCGGCACTGGGTCCTTCGACCACGCTGGGCTGCCTCAGCTTACACTTCCCAGCAAGCTCTGGCTGGGAGCCCCTTCCTTAGATATTCTCCAGACAGGGAGAACCAGAGGGCGACGACGGCGAAAGGTGGAAGGAAAGGCCGCGGGCTCGCGCCTCTGGCCCAGCCCGCGGCCTCTCGCGGCGGCGGGGTCCTTCCCATTTAGCAGGACCGCAGGGTGGGCAGAGAGCAGGGCCTGGGCCGGTGGGGCTCTGCGGTGGCCACTCGAGTCTATCCAGTGCTTCCCTCTGTGGCTGTCCTTCGCCTGTCCCCTTTCCTTGCCTACCCTTCCCTGGACGGGGTTGTTGTCAGGTGGCGGCCGCAGCAGCCCAGCCGTGCTTGGTGTGGAGTGGTCCGAGTTCCCCCGCGGACCCCCACCCCTCACCCAGATAAGAAGCTTAAGTCCTCCTTCTGCAGGGGAGAATCGGATCCAATGAAACTAAGACCTGTGGTCGTGAACGCGGTTCAAAGCCGACCCCAACTGGGACCCGGCTTAGCTTAGAAGTGAGGAAGGCCTGGGACGCTGGACACAAGGGGTCACACCTGCGTGTGCCTGGCCTTCGCAGTTGGATGTGTGCGCCGAGCTGGGGAAGGGGCCAGGGAGCCGCGAGATGGCGGTCCCCCGCGAGAGAGAAGCATGGGCGGGGCCAGGGTTCGAACTCCTTTCCTTCGCTGCCTTCTTTTTATTTTTCTTCCTTATACCTTCCTTCCCCTCTCCCTTCGTTCCATCATTAAATCTTTAAGGGATTAATTCACAACTCTGTAGTAGATAGGGGCCCTGGGACCACTTGACGGGCCTTTGCAGGCAGTTCTGTACAGAGTCCTATCCTGTAACCGGCCTCAACCCTGGCTGTGTATGCATGTGCTTGTGTCTGTGTGTCTTTGTGTGTAAAAGCAACGCATAAACATAACCAGGGCTTTCCCTTATTTTATTGAAGCAAACAAAACCAGCTACTGGGTTTGTCTTTTCCCCTACTGCTGCCTGAGCGCCACCGGGTTTCTGAGCTGCCGGGGGCGAGGACCTAGCTCACCCGCAGCCGGATGTCGGAGCCGGAGCTGCTCCCCACCCGGCCTCGCCCGCGGGCGACAAAACCGTCCCTCTGGCCGTGAGAGAGCATGGCCTTGCCAAAATCAACTCGCATTTTCATGTATTCAAATGAGAAAGATTGAGAAGGGCAAGTTCCCCTGCTGGGCAATCGACAGCATTGGAAGGAAGAAGTGCCCCCTGGGGCCTCGTGGAAACGGGAACCAACCTCTCTCGAGGCCCCGGAACCGATACGGCGCCCCCTCCAAGGCCTGGGTCCCCGCGACCGCGCGCATCTCCCGATGTCTGTGGCCCCCGAGTTACTGACTGTTTTGTTCACACCGGTCAGCGCTTGTTGGAGGACATGCTCAGCCCCAGCCAGTCCCTCCTCATCCAGCCCCTCCTGGGGAGCGCGGTGTCTGCTCTGTGCTGCTGAAAGGATCCTCAGGCTTTCCGGCTCTACTTTAAAAACTCTAGGACTAGGGTCCTAGGGGAGGGACTGGCAATACACGCTTCACACAAAGAGTTGGAAAATTAGAGGGAAACGTGACACCTCTTAGGTATCCGTTAGAGCAGAAAGGACCTGAGCAGCTGAGGTCCTACTGGATGCCACAGACTTGGCAGGGTGCTTGGATATCCTGGCGTTTCCCCACCTGCTGCTCCTGTGTGCAATAGCTGGGAGACTGGAAACCTGGGCGAGGGTAGGTCAGGACCTCCATTCCTCTCCATCAGCAGAAGCCCGCGTTAATGCAGAGCAGTGATGGAAGCTGAGGAGCTTGGAAAAGTCAACTATTTCATATCCTGCCTTAAAGCTGTAGCTTAAATCTAAATCCTTCCTGAAGGGTCGACCAGTGTTTAGCTTCTCCTTCCTAGGCCAGCCAGCCCCCGCCAATCCACTCGCGCCCCTCCCCACACACACCCAGGAGCTTTCCCACGATCTCTCAGTTGTCCCTGGTGGTTGAACTTTGGCTATTCATATGTGATTACCCTCAAATTACATAGTGCTATTTAACAGATGCTTTAATAAAAAATCATATGTCATATCCTACACTTAGAAAGAAAATAAAAATATATTCTGCCGGTAGTTTTTCATTGTATCAGTTTTCTGATTTCCCCTCATATTTTGAAATTATGCTTTGGACTCCTTGACTAATTTACTGGCATGCCTAGAGGGAGGTTACCTTCATTACTTAAAATTAAAATTCGATTGGAGAGCACTGTTGGGTGGCTGTTTCTGGGACTTCCAACAGCTGTTCCAAGAGCTAACATCAGAGGAAAGTTTTGTTTTAAGAGTTGTGCATTTGCGTGAAGTGTTTTGATTTTTCTTGTTCTGTGGACCACAGAGCAAAACTACTGCTTCTAAACTAAGCGCTATGAAGCAGCCTCCTTGGCAGCATTTGCTTTTGCTGGGTTACTAGAAAGATTTTCAGGAACTCTGGTTACTTTCTGAATGTTGTAATTTTGGATGCCTACCAGAATCATGGATCAAACTAAACAAATGCAGCAGCTAACACTGGACACTACCTGTGGTGGAAGTCCAGAGCAACCTCCTGGAGTTCCTGTTAAAACGTTTCAGCCTTTCACAACCAACTGAGCCCTGCCCTCCTAAGGTTCACACCTTGCTCTGGATGCCTTGCTATGTTTTTATCACACACCGACAGCAAATTCTATTTGTTTCTTTTTCATTTTTTCTCTCCCTTACTGGTCTAGTAGCTCCTTGAGGGCAGGTATGGCTGTGGTTCCTGCTGCCAGAGCAAAGCCTGTAGCATAGTAGACTTTGAATAAAGATTTGTTGAGTCAGTCAACTGACTAGCCCATCCCTGAGACTGGCCAGGTTAGCTTCAGTCAGGGAAGAATTCATGAGTCTAGACACCATATCCACCACATCCAAAGTCCCCAAGTGAGAGGACCTGAGGGACTTGATTCAGGTGCACTAGGAAAACAAAGGTTTTGTGGAATGAATGGGCCGATGGACTGAGAGAAGAATTGGATGGGAAAGATGCTCTGGCACAGCAGACAGGGTCTCAGACATCTGAGAACATTGAGCTTCCAAACCCGTTGGGTCTGGCTCTTCCTCTGTCAACCACGCCTCATTTTAACCAGTATTATCAGGTGGCATAACAAATAAATGCTCCCTTTCCTGGGCACCTGGACATGGGCGGAATCAGTTGCTCGCTTTGCCCATATAGGACAGTCATCGTGTGACCCACAGTCAAATATTTCACTTTTCCTCGCTGTGAAAATGCAACAGCCACACCTGTCAACAGCAGATATTGACTAGAAGTTGAAGAACCCCATGAATTTTCCGTCAGGCAACACTTTTCACCAGGAGCTGGAAAGGAAACATCGGTGTTTAAATAATATGTTTAAATTGGCAAACAAATAAAGCCGAGCCCACGTTGTGAGAAGGAAAAGCCTTGCACTAGAGCTCTTTATTAGTCCGAGCCTGCGCGCCCGGCTTAGAGCGCGCTGAGTGTTCGTTCCGGCCCCTGCTGTGGGGGGCGCCTGGGGCTCTGCGCGCCTGCGGGGCGGGTTTTCGCACCGAGCGTCACAGAGGTGATCTTTCTCGGTGCCTGCCTCTTAGCTGGCCGCGGCGGAGACAGCGCACTTGAAACTACCAGGCATTGACCTTAATTGCCTCTCTGTCTTGTATCATAAGATATAGAGTGTTTTATTCTACCTAAGATACAAAGTATTTTATTCTACACACTTTCCATGTGTAATGTAACGATTTCCTTAAAGGATCACCAATCTCAGAATCTGCAGTGTTGTGGAAATGTAATAACTGGAGACCCCTTCTGTCATTTTTTCATCCTTAAATTTGAATTGCCCCGAAATAAAATGCAGGAGTTGGGGGAGACGTTACAAGAGTAAACATGCCTACCTCCTCTTCTGGGCTGCTATCACTTGAGAAGCCACAAGGCTGTGCGGTCCTCCGGCCGCATCTGGTGTCCTCGATGTTCCTCCCACCCCCACTCTCCCACCGGGTGGATGTGGGGTTCAGCTGTGGCCCCGATGCGGCGGAGGATCTGCACCCCAACCTTCCTGCTTTCAGGTCCTCTTCTCCAAGCTACAGCTTACCCAGACCTCAGTCACCGCGGTCAGGGAGAGGTGGTCGGAACTTGGATCAAGCCTCACCCACCTTAGAGACTCAGGTTTTGAGTTTTAGCAGATCTGGTGTAGATTTGTTTTCTTTCAAATGCTTTCGAGGATGCAGTTGGTGGCGTGGATCCCACTCTTCTCGCGCCACTGGCCGCCTCCCGCCAAAATACCTTCCATTGTGAATTGCTGGTCTCCACTGACCTCCTCATGACCCTCCCCCTACACCCCCGCCAAGAAAAGTGGTTTCAATAAATAAATCCTGGTGCTGGGGTTAAAGGTCAGTTTACACTGGAGCAGGAGCTTCACAAATTCCTGCAGGTGCTGGATGGGAATAAACCACCATCCCAAGAGATGACAGAGAGAGAGAGGAAGTGAAGACTACAGAAGCTGTGTGGAGATGCGGACCCGGTGTTAAGATTAGGGTGGGGCAGCATGGTTCTGACATTGGCAGCAGTGCTGCCAACTTCTAATATGCTAGGGAACCCAGCCAGGCCCTCTATGCCGCCGTTTCCTCTTTTCCCAAGTGAGGAGCTTGGACCCGATGCCGGGTTCTGGCAATCGTCAGTTGTAGGAACAAAGTCTGGAGTAGTGGCTGACATGAGAGTCAGCCCTGAAGACCTCACCCAGAGAAATGAGGAACCTGTGTGAACCTAAGAAGGAAACCGCTATGGTGATTGTGGTGGTGGGTGGCTCAGCTCCAGAAGTGGTGAAGCGACTTTCCCGAAGGGGAGGAAGGCTCTGGGATAATTGATACCGCAAACATTTCCTTCCTTTTGCTGAATATCCAGGTTTGTGGTGTATGTTTTATGGTAAATTTAGGGCAAAAGCTTTCCTCTTTTTCACTGCCTGTCGTCTCCAAAGACAGCAGCAGCAGAAGAGAGAGACCAACCTGTCCTCCCAATTTCCAAGCCCAGGCAAAGCCTCCTCAGGGAGGTGAAGGCTCAGCACTCTGCACACTCCTCTCCTTAAGGCTGGCAGGCTCAGGCCACTCGTTTCTGAGGTTGAAGATCTCTGAGACTTTTTCTCATTAGACAAACTCCATTGGGGCGTATTCCTTGCAATCGACAGTGCAGTTGGACATGTTCAATGCAATTCCAGCTTGGAATCAGACCTGGATTCCAATCCAGATACTGCAGGGGACTAGCTCTCCCTGAGCCTCAGTTTTCCCACCTGTAAAATGGGCGTGGGAGTACCCACCTCATACCAGTTGAGTGTAGATTGAGTATGCAATAAGTGGTAACAAAAAGAGCCTTCACAGAATTCTGGGAGCCTGGGTGGTGCTGGATACTGGGACATGTAGTGGCAGGTGCTGCTGACCAGGTGTGCCTCCTGTGCTTCGCCTTCTAGATCTTTTGTATGTTGTCACCATTCCTTCTCTGCATTGTCGCAGTTCCTCCAAGCTACAGTCCAGGAGGAGGAGGGAGCTCTCCCATGGGAACTGGACCGCCGGGGGGCGGAGTCTCAGTGTCCACCAGGACCCTACTGGGAATTTCCTAATTTCCTTGACTGGCAGAGCCACTCTTCACCCAGTCAGTGATGGATGACAAAGGAAAAGCACTATCCGAAGGAGATCCAGAGACAGCATCAAGCTCACATTAAGGACCTTCTGGGGGAAGGTGGTTCAAGGGGACAGGAGATGAGAAGTCTTGAACCTCCTACCCTTTAGGTCCTGCTCAACCCAACTGGGGTAGCAGAACACATTGTCCTTTCCTCCCCCTAGGCGAGAGAGAGGAAAGATGCCTCCCCAAGAGTCTGCCTGTGCCTTTCCTGGGCTCCTGAGAGTATCGTCGGAGCCCACCTGAATTTACTAGCTGGACTTGTAGGCATTGGGTGTCTGGGCATGCCTCTCTCAGAGACCCCGATCATCACCCTGGCTATGTGTACCTCAGGCAAACACGGGTTGTGGTTTGGATCTAGGAGGCACCCAGGAAGGAGAGGGGAGATGAGGAAGAGGAAGAAAATGAAATCTGGGCTTCTGAGAGGCCAATCCATCCTCAGCACCTGAACTTGGGGAGAA
Source organism: Chlorocebus sabaeus (assembly GCF_047675955.1). Taxonomy (NCBI): domain Eukaryota; kingdom Metazoa; phylum Chordata; class Mammalia; order Primates; family Cercopithecidae; genus Chlorocebus; species Chlorocebus sabaeus. Next base: position 14,067,499 of record NC_132927.1, read on the forward strand.
CTGAGATGAGAAAGCAAGACTCTTGATTTCACTTAGACATTTTCTCCTTCCTCCTCTGCCCTTCTCATGGACAGTTAGGACCACTTATAACTCATTTAGAGAAGTATACTTAGACATTTTCTAAAATCCTCAAAACTCAAGACATCAGTACATCAAGGAAGCTTTAGTTGCTGTCTTCAAAAATTATTTGATTTAAATTCCCTAAAACTTTTTTCCTGGGAGTTGAAGTCCATCTGAAATGAAGCAAGCATGCTGGGTTTACGGTGTATGCTTCAAATATTAAAGACTTAAATGTTACCTCGCATGTGCAAGAAAGCTTAGTGGGATGCTAAAGTTTAATTAAGACAGACAATATAGTCTGTGAAAAGACCAAATCACAGAGGGGTTTCAGTGATTTGTCTGCTCAGATATAGGTATGTCTGCTCAAGTGAAGACCAGAAATTGATTAAACTCTCCTACTGACGAAGTTTGGAAGGGCTGCAGTTCAGTTGTGGATCCAGGACTCTTTCATGAGAAACATCACACAAATTTTAGACAGAGTTTGGATGGGCTAAGAAGGTCCTGCATACCAGCTTCGGTAGGTTTCTGAATTCTGCTTCACTCAGTAATCAGAATCCAGGTGAATAAAATAAAATATTTCCTTCACTGGAAAACAGAAAAACAACACATCTTCAAAGCTTATTAATTTTTCTTGGATTGGTATGTGGGTGAGTGAGTATGGGGGAAGTGGGATCATACACAGAAGTCTCAGGCAGTGATCTCTGGCTAAATGCAGCTTCTGTTTTTACAGCTTACTTGGGAGAGCTGTTAGTTTTTCTAAGCGTAAACCAGGCATTGGTTCTCTAAGTTCAATGTTTAGGCTACAAAGCACATACAACAGTCTTACATATTTACCTTCAGAAAAGGAATGGCTCTGACCTAAAACTCAGCAAAATCTCTAGTGTATTACCGTAGCTGGAGAACATCTAAGCAAAGCCCTTTGGAGATGTAACGTGTAAATGGAATGCTAAACATTAGCCACTACCTCCAAGAAAAATAAATCCTTAATTCCTGGCCAAGTACACCTGCTTTGGACCAGGCTCATTACTGTTATTTGTATCTTTTCTTTTTCAAATGGATAGTTTTATTCACAGTTTTTTTTTTTTTTCTTTCTGCTCAGTGCTTGCTATTTTTATCCTGCCTTAAGAGTCCCGAGGTCATGCCCCAGTGACAGACTTCCAAGGTGCTCTGAAGAAGAGTGGTAGCTGACTTCCCAGGGGTCCATTCCTGAACTCCATAAGCTTAGATGTTAGAACCGCGTTGGAGTTTGGAATCTGGAGGGAAGTCTGGCAGATGTTAATTAGGTTACCATGGGGAAGGTGGGGTGAGTAGGTGCTTGAAGAAGGCTGGAGGTAATCAATGCCAGAGAAGACCCTAAGGCAATGGAAGCTGTCTCAATATGTTCATTTCTGTGGATCAATGGCAGTACAGGCAACTTTTGGTAGGGGACTCTGCTGGTTATTCTCTGTTATACTCTCCAGCTCCCCGCTTTGCCTAGTTCTCTATGGACCACATTACTTAGTCTTCCTTGTCTTTGGACTTACAAATGGGTTTGACCAATGGAGGACAACGGTGCAGGACTGAAGGGCAGGAGGGTAGAGTGGTAGGAGTACTTAGGCCTCCTACTTTCTCCCTGCCTCACTGTGGTTTTGACCTTTACTTCCTGTCTCTGTCTCTACAGTCCCATCAGCAGCTCATCTTCCACAGCTTCAGCTCTCACCAGGCTCTGTTAACACCTCCTTTTCCCCCCTTGCCCCTTCAGATCAAAAGTATTAATACCTTCCTAATATTGCTAGACCTTGAGTGACTCATTTTCTCTTGTTAATTCCCTTTAATCCCACCTTCAAATTTTTTCCCCCAGGAAAACCCTTTCGAGTGTACCATCTGTTTTCCTTGGGGCCTTGACTGATAAGGAGAGGAACAAGGATTAGTGGAAGTGAGGTATGGTGTCTTCAGTTCTTTCCAGTTCATCCTCATCTTGTAACTCATCAAAAGACTCTACTCCTTCCATGTCACCATCTTGGAGTACAGCCATGAAGCCTCCAGGATTTCTGTGGTGGCTGGTTTCTACAGGAAAGGCTACCTATGGGTCTAGCAGGAAAGCACACTCTGAGTTTATTTGCACTACATTTGCCATTTTAATTTGCTGATTTACATTTGACATAATCGTTAAAGTAACTGATGCTAAAATAAAATATTGATAGTATCAAGTTTTTTTGGCCCTCAGTGAACTGAGCTTTGCTATAAATCAAGGACTGAGACTTTTGCTAGTGGTGAGTTGTGTTAATAGAAGCAGACACTAAACTAGGTCCAGTGACTGAGGGGCTCATGGGAAATGTCCTTGTGTGTTCCCCAAGGCCTCAGCATCTTTGGCTCCTCATCTCTAGAACATTAAGTCTAGAGCTCAGTCTTTTTCAGGTCTGTGTCTGGCAACAACTCAGTCTTGACTAGTGCTAAACCAGTGACATTATTTAGGTGTGACCATCAATGAGAATTCTGTGTGCCAACATTGTGCTAGATACTAAAGATACTAAACTGAGGACAAGATTCTGCCTTCCAAAGATTAAAACAATGTTCCAATATTATTATTTGAACATTTTGCATACTTCTATGTCGGAAAAGTTCATAAAAGTGGAATTTCTGGGTTAAAATACATGCAAGTATTTAGTCTTTTTTTTTCCTTTTCTTTTTTTGAGACAGGGTCCTGCTCTGTTTCCCAGGCTGGAGTGCAGTGGTGCAATCATAGCTCACTGCAGCCTTGGACTCCTGGGCTCCAACAATCCTCCCACCTCAGCTCCAAAGTAGCTAGGACTACAGGTGTATGCCACCATGCCCACCTAATTATTAAAATTTTCTTGTAGAGGTGGAGTCTTGTTATGTTGCTCAGAATGGTATATTTAAGCCTTTTGAGACATTTTGCTATATGACATCTAGCAGGATGCCGTCAGAAATCTGTGAGTAATGCTGTTTCCTCATTCCCATGCACACACTCTATTACTAACTTTGTAATTTGATTGATGAAAACTGCAAAACATTGTTTTAATTTATATTTATGAGATTAGTTGAGTTGAATATTCTTATATTTCTATTGGCCATGATATTTCTTCTTTTGGGAACTGCCATTCATACCTTCATTAGCCAATTGAAAATTTGGAGTGGCTACTTTGCATCCACAGAATACTGGTCCTGTGTCTGCTATAAGTGTAGTAAAATTTTTACCAGGTTTTTATTTGCATTTTAATTTTATTTTTTAATGCCTAATGCAGGTGTTTCAAAAATCGGTATTTTTATTTATAGTTTCTGCCTTTTATGGTTTAGTGCTTACAAGTTTTTTGTTGTTGTTGTTGTTGTTTGAGACAGGATCTTGCTGTGGCACCGAGACTGGAGTCCAGTCATAAGATCCTGGCTCACTGCAGCCTCGACTTCCTGGGCCTAAGCAATCCTCCTACCCCAGCCTCCCAAGTAAATGAGACTATAGGTTCATGCCACCATACCTGGCTAATTTTTTTGCCAGGTGAGACAGGGTTTCACCATGTTGCACAGGCTGGTCTTGAACTCCTGGTCTCAAGTGATTCTACTGGCCTTGGCCTTCCAAAGTGCTAGAATTACAGGTGTGAGCCACCAGTGCTTACAAGCCTTATCTGCACAAAATCAAAATCTTTCATCCAGTTGGAACTTATTTTGTGCACAATATGAAGTAAAGACATGATTTTAGTATTTGTTTCCCAAGTATATAAACCTTTAGGTGGGCCCTAATTGTGAGGAGACTCAAATTCTCTTTGGAGAACTGTGTTTGGACTTTGCTCTGTGGTGATACATCAAAGGTGTGGGAGCTGGAAAGTCACACTGGCCGTACTTTCATTCATGCTGTAGTGAACTACAGGGGGTTTCAAAGCTGGGTGGCAAGGGGACTGGTAGGTGGTGGTTGGAAAGTGGCAAAAGCTAGAGGAAATCATAGTGTTTCAATGACTATTGAATGATTTTATGCTGCTCTTTTGAGTCTAATTGCCCTCTCTTTAAGATGGTACTAGAAGTGTTAACATTTCCATATGAAGTCATTACAACGTCAACAAGTTTGAAATACCTTTAACTCAATAACTAACTCCTCCTCCTCCCACTTCTTCTGTCTCCCACTCTCACCTTTTTAAAATGAAACTAGATCTGCCAGGCACAGTGGCTCCTGCCTGTAACACCAGGCACTTTGGGAGGCAGAGGTGAAAGGATTCCTTGAGCCCAAAAGCTCAGGTCTGGGCAGCGTAGAGACCCCTGTCTCTAATATATATAAAATTAGCTGGGCATCCTGGTACACTCCTGTAGTTCCAGCTACTTGGGAGACTGAGGCAGGAGGATTGCTTGAGCCTGGGAAGGCGGCAGTGAGCTGTGTTTGCCCCACTGCCCACCAGCCTGGGTGACAGAGTGAGACCCTCTCTCAATCAATCAATCAATCAGTCAATCAACTAGACCTAGAACAGAGGTTCCTAGCACAGGATTACTAGCTAGGGGACCTCAGGTGCATTCCTCAATCTCTTTGTATAATCTCTTATCTGTACAATGAAGATGATAATACCACCTAGCTCATGGATTGTATTATCCTATGACATGGATACCTGTGTCCTTAGTTACTGTTTTTTGATTACATGAAGTATTAACGAACAATATTTATTTGTCATTTAAATTGTTTCCTGACTATATGATAGACATATTTCAAGGTTATATTAATTTGAATATTTTTTCAGTTTAGGAACATGGCATGTATATTATTTTTGTGCATCTTTCACGATAGTACCATGAACAATTAGTCACTTCACAAGCACTTTGGCTGCTTGCTTATTATTTTGATTAGGAGGGAAAAGTAATTTACTCCTGGCCTGAAGGGGCTGCCCATGCAGAGTGCTCACAGGGCAGTGAGATGTGATGTAAATGCAGTAAAATCGCAGGGTTGGCAGATCTTCTTCTGTAGAATGCTTCTCATCTTGACAGCATTCAGCAACCATTTTTGAACATATTGTGTTAGGGAGTGAAATAACAAACCTTAGAGGTTGGATTATGATCTCCATTTTATAGACGAACATGCAGAAACCCAGAGAGGAAAAGCAACTGGCCCACATGGTAAAGCTGTGTGTCCCACCCTGGCTTTGTCTGTCTCTAGAGCAGGAGCTTCCTTCTGGAGGCCTGAGGATGCATCAGTCTCCAAAGCAAGGCTGTTCAGAGGCCCCTCTCTAGGGAACTGTGCAGCACAAGACTTTTATCTTGGACTTCTGGGAAACACGTTGCCCTCTTCCAGGACAGATCTTACGGAGGATCTCTAGAACGTTTATTTCTTATTTTGACTATTCATGACAACAAACTCCAGTACATTTTATCTGCCATTCTCCCACATCATTTTTTAGTTGCCTGAATTTGGAGAGAAGGGTTGGTATAGAGGAATAGAAAATAAACATATGTGGTCCTGCTAAGTGTACTGAGCAAAGCACATTCATCTACACTATATTATCTAATTGGTTTTTCTTTTTCTTTTTGAGCTTTTAAAAAATGGTGAGATATTACACAAGAAAATGAACACAATAGAAAACAATGGTTTATCACAAAGAGAAAATCTGAGAAGCCATCACCAAGGTTAAAAGTAGAATGTTGCTACCATCCCGACTGCCCTGGTACTGCCTGCCCACTCACCATCACCGTCCCACTCCCAAGATGGCTACTCTCTGGACTTCTATGGTTATTACTTTCTTCTGTTTATTTGTAATATACCAGCTGAGCCTACGTTCATAAGCACCACAGTTTTTGAACTTTGTGTGATGAAATCATACAGTATGTACCCCTCGGTGTCCGGCTTCTTCGCTCAACATTATGTTTGTGAGACATTTATCTGTGTTGCTCCCCAAAGCTGAAGGTTTAAGTCTCAGGGTCCAGTATTATTCTTTTAAACGTAGAAAGAGCAAGAGTGTTAAGTAAGCAGTTGGTTAAGTTCCGTAAAAGCTGCGGATCCAGGCGGCTTCAGTCCAGGAGGCTCTTCCGGAGCAGTGTCTTTTAGCGCCCGGAGAAGTGAGGCCTAGGTTTGGGGTCCAAGTCCGAGGTTGCCCTGGAGCGGGTCCCGCAAGGCGGGTGCACTTGAGGCGGGCGCCACGGTGCTGGGGGCTCCTACAGGGCTGAGGCGCGGGAGAGGCGGGGCCGGGGAGGGCGCGCGGCTAGTTGCTGGGCGACGGAACGCGTCCTTTCTTCCGTGGAGCCAGTCGAGCCCACCCGGCCCCTCGGCACCGGAAGGGCCTGTTGGACACTGGCCGAGCGGCAGGGCCAATCTCACCGCCACCTGAATGGGAGCGGAGGCGCCATCGAGGCCGGGTAAGAGGAGGACGCGGCCTGGGGCGCGGTGACTTCGTGCGGGCGCTTTGCGAAGGAGAGGTGCGTTGTTTGGGCGGAGTGGTTGTCCACTCTGTTCCGCGTGGCTAATTCGTTGTGGCAGGTTCACCCAGGCAGAAATCAGGGTAGAAGGGGCTGGGGCACTGGGGCTGGAGTTTGGGCTGCCTTTCGTGGGAGAATGAGCACAGGTTGAAGAGGAGCTGGGAGGATTGAGAACCTGGTGGAAGGGAGAGGTAGGTGCACGACGCCAGACCGGGCTGTGGGGACAGGAGAAAAAGAGGCTAGGAAGGAGAAAGAGGGGGATTCAAAGAGACTTCGGGAGGTGAAAGGTCAGAGTGGAGGTACTTTAATTTCCATCTACCTGACCTCTGCTGTCCCTTTACAGGGCAGCTTGTTCTGAGTAAACCTTAGCCACCATTAGGTGACTGCTCCCACTAGGGTCAATGTGTGTAGTTTCGGAATAGAGAGCAGTTTCCTGAGCTTGGCTCTAACTCCTTGATGGACGGTGAGACACTGTGTGCTTAATGCCAGGATTGTTGGCATTGAAGCCCACAGATCCACAATGGAACTATTGCAAACTACTATTGCAGAAATTTAAAGGAGATCAATAGGTTTTTTTTTTTTTTTTTTTTTTTTTAACATGCAAATCTCAAAGTTGAACAAATTGCTTTTTTCGTATCTACAACTTTATAGAGGCATAATTTATATTCAGTAAACTGCACAAATGAACAATTGTACAATATACAAGGTACAGGCATACAATTTGATGAGTTTTGACAGATGCATACACCTTTGAAACATTTCCTGCAATCAATATAACTGAACCTTTTCATTCTTCTGCCCTCTTTGCTCTTCATCCCTGCTTTTAGCCCATACCCTGCAACCAGTCACATATCTGCTGTGTGACACTATAGAATAGGTTGCATTTTCTAGAATTTTATATGCAAGAAAGCATACAGTATATGCCCATTTGTGTCTGGCTTCCTTACTTGGCATAATGATTTGCCATGACCTTTTCCTTGATTACTGTGGCTTACTGTAGTAGGTTTTGAAATTGGATAGTGCAAGTCCTCCAGCCTTTTCTTTTTAAAAATCACATTGGTGATTTTAAGTCATTTGAATTTATGTATACATTTTAGATTCAGCTAGTAATTTCTATTTAAAAACCTGCTGTGTTTTTTATTGGGATTGCATTGACTCTATAGATCTATTTGGGAGAATTGTGATTTTAAGAATATTGAGTCTTCCAATCTATGGACCTGGTATGTCTTCATTTATGTAGATCTTTAATTTCTGTAAATAATGTTTTGTAATTTTCAGTGTAGAGATTTTGGACATTTTTTGTTGCATTAATTCCTAAATGTTATGTTTTGTGAAGGCACTAGTGTAAGTGGAATTTAAAAAATATTTTCCAGTTGTTTGCTGCTACTATATAAACATGGAACTGATTTTGTATGTTGCTAACTGTGTATTGTGCAACCTTTATATTTTCACTCATTAAGACATATAGATTTTTGTAGATTCCTCAGGATTTTTACCCTAAAAATTATGTCATCTGCAAATAGGGACACTTTAACCTTTTCCTTTTCAATCTTTATTACTTTTATTTCTTTATCTTGCCATATTGCAATGGCTAAGACCTTCAGTATGATGCTGCATACGCATGAAAAGAGTGAGATATTTTTTCCTTGTTTCCAACTTTAGGCGGAAAGCATAAATATAATGTTAGCTGTAAAGTTTTTGTATATTTTCTTAATTAGATTGAGGACATTCCCTGTGATTCATAGTTTGCCTAAAGCTACTAATTTATTTTTATCCTGAATGGTTGTTGAATTATTTCAAATATTTTTTTCACCACCAAAATAATCATATTGTTTTCATGTACTCTGTTAATATAGTGAATTACATTGATTTTCAAATAAATATAATAAATTAAGATACTTAAATCAATTTTTCAACCCTTGGATAAATCTATTTGGTCAAAATGTGTTATCCTTTTCAAAAATATATTTTTGGATTTGATTTGCCAATATTTTGTTAATGATTTTTGCATATATGCTCATAAGGAATATTAGTATGTAATGTTCTTTCTTTTAAAAAAGCCTTTGTCAGGTTTAGTATTATGGTTATGCAGGTATCAAAAAATAAATTTTCCTTCCTCCTCTATTTGCTGAAATAAATGTATGTAAGATGGATTTTATTTCTTTCTTGAATATTTGAGAGAACCATCCAGGGCTGGAATTGTCCTTGTGGTAACATTTTTTGATAACAGATAAAATTTTTTAAAAATATAGAGCTATTCAGATTTCCTGTTTCTTGTGTTAATTTTATTAAGTTGTAATTTTCAGAATTGCCCATTTCATCTAAATTGTTAGATGTTGTTGGTGTAGTGTTGTTTATCACATTTTTAAAATTGTCCTTTAGTATCTTTAGGTTCTGTAGTGAAATCCTCTCTTTCATTCCTGATATTGGTGATTTTTGTTCTCTTAAACAGTCTAGTCAGATGGGTTTTTAAATTTTGTTGAAATTTTAAAAGAACCAACTCTTGACTTAGTTAATTTTCTCAATTCTTTTTCTGTTTTCCATGTGATTGATTTATATCCTTATGTTTATTATTTCGTTCCATTACTTTGAGTATACGTTATTCTTCTTTTCCTAGATTCTTAATGTGGAACTTTAGGTTATTGATTTTAGACCTTTCTTCTTTTTGATTTCATCATTTAGGGTATAAGTTTCCTTCTAAACACTGCTTCAGCTACACTCCACACATTCTGATATGTTGTGTTTTCATTATTATTCAGTCTAAAATATATTCTATGATTTAATAATATCTTTTGTTTTCAATTTACTTACCTGTTGGCTTTTTAGTTGCACTTCTTTGCATTACTTTAAAAATGGTTTCTCTAGTAATTACAATACACATCCTTAACATTTCAAAGTCTACTTAGAGTTAATATTGAACTAGTTCACATAAAATGCAAAAACTGTACAACCATATAGTTCTTTTGCCCACACCTATCACAGTCTTTTTGGTTCTTGTCATACGTACTGCGCCTACTTACATAAACATTCCACAACACAATATTATACTTTTTATACATTATTTTTAAACTTAAGAGAAAAAAATAGCTTCATGTACTTACTCAGACATTTGACACATTTCTCATCTTCATTCATTTTTAAAGATTTAAGTTTCCTTCTGGTATCATTTCTCTTCTGCCTGAAGACCATTCTTTAGCATTTCTTGTAATTTCTATTGGCTGGTGAGTAATTCTCTTAGATTTTTTGTTTTATCTGAGTATGTCTTTTTTTTTTACCTTTTAAAAAAGAATATGCATGCTAGATATAGAATACTTGGTTGACAGTTTAAATTAAACAATTTGTTTATTTATTTATTGAGACAGAGTCTTGCTGTGTTGCCCAGGCTGGAGTACAGTGGCACAATCTTGGCTCACTGCAGCCTTTGCCTCCTGGGTTCAAGAAGTGTTCTTGCTTCAGCCTCCCAAGCAACTGGGATTACAGGTGCCCAGCACTGTGCCCAACTAATATTTGTATTTTTAGTAGAGACGGAGTTTCACCATGTTGGCCAGGCTTGTCTCAAACTCCTGACCTTAAGAGATCTGCCTGCCTGGACCTCCCAAAGTGCTGGGATTACAGGCATGAGCCACTGCACCTGCCCTGGGTTGACAGTTAAAAAAAATCTTTTAGCATGTTACAAATCCTATTTCCCTGTCTTCTGTTCTTAGGGGTGTCTGATGAGAAGTCCATGGTCTTTGAATTATTGTTTTTCTGTCAATAACGTGTTGTTTCTCTCTGTCTGCTTTTGAATTTTATCTTTGAATTTGTTTTTTATCACCTTACATATGATTTTCTTTACATTTATTCCGGTTGAGTTTCACTGAGCTTCTTGAATTTATAAATTTGTCTTTCTTCAAATTTAGGAAGTTCTCAAACATAATTATTTTTTATTTTTTAAGACAGATTCTCTTTTTGTCACTCAGGATGCTAGAGTGCAGTGGAGCAATCATTCTCCTTTTTATTTGGGATACTAATTATCTGAATGTTAGTGCTTTTTAGTATTATCCTTACAAGTATCTCAGGCTTTCTTTTTTCTCTTTTCTTATAATGGATAATTTCTGTGCATTTATCTTTAAACTCAGTTACTCTTTTCTCTGATATCTCCATTTTCCTAATCAATTTTTTTTGAAAATATATTTTCAGGTATAAAATTTCTATTTTTATTTTTTTAATTTCTCTGCCAAGATTTTCTTTTTATTAATCTCTAGCATATTTTCCTTTACTTCATTGAGCATAGTTATAATGTTTGCTTTAATGTCCTTTTCTAATAATCTCAACATCTGAGTCATTTCTAGAATGGGATCTGTTCAATTTTCTTTTTCTTTTTATTAATCTCTAGCATATTTTCCTTTACTTGACTGGGCATAGTTATGAGAGTTGCTTTAATTTAAGTCCTTTTCTAATAATCTCAACACCTGAGTAATTTCTGGACTGGGATCTGTTTATTATCTTTACCTCTGAGAATGAGTCAATTTTCCCAAGTCTTTTCATGCCAAGTATTTTTGGACTATATCCTGGACATTGTGAATGTTTTGTCATGTAGAGTTTAGGTTCTGTCATATCCTTTCTGAAGAATGTTGTTGTTTCCCATTTAGCAGGCATTTCCCCAGTCAGTTAAACTCACTGTAAGACCTGTCTTATTCTGCGGTTGGTGGTTCAGTTCAGCTCTTTAAGCCTTTGCTGTGCTACTTTGAGTTTGTCTTGCATATACATGAATCAAAGGTCAGTCGGAGATACGTGGGGTTTAGAAGAATTTGGGGATTATCTTCTCTGGGTCTATTCCCTCCAGAATTTCTCTCTCAGTTCTCAGTGATGTTTGTTGTCTGGGCTCCTTTCCCTGATTCTTATGGCTAGAATAATGAAGGGCTTCCTATCAATGTTTTTGACACTTGCGCTATGCCATTCTGCAATTATGGACTGTGTTTGAAGAAAAACCACAATAAACCAGAAACTTCTCTCCAGGCCAGTTTGCACAAATGTTGACTTTCCTCCACAATCTTCCTGTTTTATTTACTCTGAAGAATTCTTAGGTCAATAAAAAAATATTTTGTCCAAACTTTATACGTTGTTGTGAGGAATTGGCCTGTACAGATGCATCTGTGAATTAGCCAGGCATGGTGGCGGCTCCCTGTAGTCCCAGATACTCAGGAGGCTGAGATAGGAGAGGGGTGTGAACCCAGGAGGCAGAGCTTGTAGTGAGCCGAGATTGTGCCACTGCACTCCAGCCTGGGCGACAGAGTGATACTCCATCTCAGGAAAAAAAAAAAAAGATGCATCTACGCCTCTTCAACAAATTGCTTTTGAAACTGAGAGCGGGCAATATTTTAACATGTCAGAAGTACAATGACCATTAAACACACACACACAATCATTTTATTTTTATTTATTCTTTAAAAATTTTTATTTAAGACAGTCTTTGTCACCTAGGCTGGAGTGCAGTGGCACAATGATGGCTCACTGCAGCCTTGACCTCCTGGGCTCAAGCAATCCTTCTACCTCAGCCTCCTGTCTAGCTGGGACCAGAGGCATGTGCCACCATGCCTGGTTAATCTTTTATTTTTTGTAGAGATGGGGGTCTCCCTATGTTGCCTTCTTTGGTCTTGAACTCCTGGGCTCAAGTGATTCTCCCTTCTTGGTCTCCCAAAGAACTGGGATTACAAGATGAGCCACTGCACCTGGCCACATTTTATTTTTAAATTTTGGCTTTTTAAGCAATTAAAGGGAGTCCAAGAAGGGAAGATAGAAAATGGGGAGAAGAAAAAGGCAGAGGAGTATTTTGTTGTTTCATTAGCTGTTATGTATTTATATATGTATGTATTTTTGAATGTAAGTATACATTCACAAGGGATATAGGCATATTCTAGATGACTGTTATAAAGGGCTGAGGTTTTATAGTTATTGAAATTTCTGTGAGCTTTTGAATAGCTTAGAGAGAAACCTCTTCTGAGCCTGAAAAATAGCATTTTCTCTATTTTCTATATCCTTTTAAAGGAGCACATGTAAGCGGTTTTTATTATTATTGGTATTAACAGGATTAAAGGCAGCAAAACAAGTATAGAAAGTGCAGAAAAATAGAAATAAATCACTGTTTTCCCATTCTTTTAGCAAAATTATTAATATGTTTATATATTTCTTTTGAGGCTTTTTTTGTAAATGACAATGAGGGCACAAACAAATCTCATTTCTCCCACTGATATTTCAAAAGCAAGTATTGTTTTCAGAATATTTTTGTTTTCCTTGCAAGACTGAAGATTTCACTAAATGAGATAGATTGTCCTTGGGCTAAGAAGTTTGTTTTGGAACTTTAGTACTGTGCATTGGAAATTGACATTGACCTGAAGTTTAGGAAGTATGTCAATTGAGATGATATTTGATTATGGACCTAGGAAAACCCAAATCTTGTTCTTAATATGTTATCCTTCTTAGTGTGGTCCCCTGACTACATATAGGAAGAGGTCAAGGTCAGGTAATCCATATTACTTTCTGGGCCCATTCCTAATGTAATACTCTGATGAGTTAGGCCTAACATATGTAGACAGCTTTCCCTTTGTGAGGTGGGTTTGTGTAGCTTGGAACCAAGTCATGTGGTAATCTGCTCCATTTATTTCGACTTTAGTTATAGTCTTGAGCAAAGTTTTGGATTTTCTGTTCCAATAGGAGAAATAGACACAACTGCAAGAACCAGAGAGCAACCTGCAATGGTCTAGAGAATTCAAGTGGGCAGCCCTGCCTGAGTCTTTAGCCATTTTTGGCTGGAGAACTTTCTTCTGCTGGCTGACCTGGCCTTGTGAGAGAGAAGAAAAGGCTGGCTCTTGACGCTTCTGACTACTTCACTGCTCAGGCCTTGAACCTCCTGGAAGAAGAGAAAGGAAAAGGCATAGACAGATTTTTAAGAGCATTCTGTCCCATTTTAAAGGGTAGGGTAAACATAATCAGCCTGGTTTGTGAGCTGCCTATTTGATACATCATGTAGATGAATACTTTCTCCTTCAGAGACAACTACATTATTTTTCCCTTGGTATCTCCAAGCTAGAACTAGTCTCTCTTAGTAAATTCCTCCTTTGAAAAAGAGAACATGCTATTTTCTCACGAGAATGAATGTTTAAAAGTCATTTTATGTATTTTGTGTTGTAGGAGTGGGTAGGGGAATAAAGGCACTTAGCTTTGATGGACTGGCCCATGAAGCACTGGTATACCACCCATCTTGAATGCACAATAGAAGTTCCTGTTGAATTTAGAAGTTCTATTTCCTGTTGGTTTAATTTGAGATAGAAAGAGCAACTTTCCTGTTAAGAACTCATGGGAATGTACTAAGAAGTGTTAAACAATGAACAGTTGTTAAACTTCAATAGCAAACAAAAGGCCTGGGAGAAGTGAGAAAGCAGGAACTAAGAAATAAAAGGGAAGTGTGAGTGGGAGAGTCAAGTCAGATTCTCATCAGGTACCAATGTACTTCTGGTCTGTGCTCTGTTCCAGTTACTACCTTTCAACCTTTTGCAGGAAGAAATGCAGATAGTGTTGATATGAACATATTGCCACCTGTGCAAACAATAACAGTCAAAATACTGGGGGAGGGGGTGCGATTATACAGCATTTTTTAAAGTAGGGAAACTTTCTTAAGGGCTTTAGAAATAATTTATATTGTTCATATCCTATGGTCTGGAAAACTGGCAACAGATAATTTTCACTATTTAATATGAACCCTTCGTATGGATAGAATTGAATTGTCCAAGGTCTAGTCAGTGGTAGAGCTAGGTAAAGAAAGAAAGCCTATTGATTCCCAGATATGATGAGCTCTTCATGTAGCGGGGTCTTCAATTAAAAGCACTAAGACTATATTTGGAGGATAAACAGGAGATTTTCTTCATACTATCAAACATCATGATAAATGAATAATTACAGTTGTAAAGATAATTATTTCATGAATTGATATGAGTCCAACTAAGAAATGTAGATAAGTGATAAAAATGCAAAGTAAAATAAAAATATGTTTTCCACATTTAAGTTTTAAGTCCATATGGATTTATTTGGGTACCTGTCATGAAATACACCAAAAAATTGCACCAAATAGCTGTGTAGTAGTCTCAGTACAATTTATTGAAAAATTCTTTTATCATCAATTTAATGCTGCCTTTATAATATAACTAATATTATATTTCATCCTTTTTCTCACTTTCTCAGTGTAGCTATTGATTTTAGCAGGAGTTTTTCAGTTCTAATTCTTGCATCTGTAAACCTTTTATTTATCTGGTTGCTCTTCATTGAGCAAGAAGTGCTGCCTCATTTCTGTTTTCCTTTCTTTTTTTTGGCTAATCCAGCCTGTTTATTATTTCAAATGAATCCAGAATTACCTTTCAAAGTTCAAAATATCATTTTCAGAGTTTTTCATTGGCATGAAACCAATACAGTATTTTGGTGAGGCCGGATATAATTAAAATATTTGGTCTTTCCATCAAGGAACATTAACTTCCTATTTAGTTGAATCTTTCTTCAATATCCTTCAGTAAAATTTAAAAATTTTAATCATGTAGTTTCAGTACATGTTTTTGTTAGGTTTATGCCCAGATACTTACTTTAAAAATATTACAAATGAAATTTTACTATTATAGTAAAAACATTGTTTTACATCTGTTGCCCAGGCTAAAGTCCATTATGTTTTTGATGAGACCATTTTGGTATAAAGAAATTATTGGGGGATATATATAAAATATATATTATAGATAAGGTATTATATAAATATGTAAATTATATCTAATATATATTATACACAAATTATATATAATATATAATATAAATTATATAATATATAAATTATATATAATATTAGTGTAAATTATATGTAATATATTATATAAAAATTATATAATATATAATATATGTAAATTATATAATATATATTATATGTAAATACATATAAATTATATATAATATATTATATATAAAATTATATATAAATACATAATATATAATATAAAAATTATATATAAATATATAATATAATATATATAAATTATATATAAATATATAAATTATAAATAAATATATAGATTATAATATATGAATATATTAATTATATTAACTATATAATGTATAAATATAATAAAATTATTATATATAAATAATATATTATATATACATTATATATAACAATATATTCTGCAAGGGATTTGACTTTAAAATATATAATATATATTATATATAATATAAGGATATAAGGATATAAGGATATAAGGATGGAAGTTCTCTAGGATATCATCCAGGAGAACTTCCCCAACCTAGTAAGGCAGGCTAACATTCAAATTGAGGAAATACAGAGAATGCCACAAAGATACTCTTTGAGAAGAGCAACTCCAAGACACATAATTGTCAGATTCACCAAAGTTGAAACCAAGGAAAAAATGTTAAGGGCAGCCAGAGAGAAAGGTCAGGTTACACACAAAGGGAAACCCATGAGACTAACAGCAGATCTCTCGGCAGAAACTCCAAGCCAGAAGAGAGTGGGGGCCAATATTCAACATTCTTAAAGAAAAGAATTTTCAACCCAGAATTTCGTATCCAGCCAAACTAAGTTTTATAGTGAAGGAGAAATAAAATTATTTACAGACAAGCAAATGCTTAGAGATTTTGTCACCACCAGGCCTGCCCTACAAGAGATTTTGAAGGAAGCACTAAACATGGAAAGGAACAACAGGTACCAGCCATTGCAAAAACATGTCAAAATGTAAAGTCCATCGATGCTAGGAAGAAACTGCATCAACTAGCGAGCAAAATAACCAGCTAATATATATTACATATTACATATAATATATAATATATAAAATATATATCATATATATTTATATTATTATATATAATATATAATATATTATATATTATATTATTATAATATATATCATAAATATATTATAATATGTAATATATAATTTATATATAATATATAATAATATATAATAATAATATACATTAAATATATATTATATATATTTTAAATTCAAATGCCTTGCAGAATCCTATTAGAGTTCTAGTGTTGGTGTTTTCAGTAGATAATCATATCTGGAAATAATGATGACATTCCAGAGGTGTTTCTGCCTTACTGTTTTATTTATTTTCAAAGAAACTTGACCTTGGGTGTTCTCTAAAGACTTATTATTCTTCTAGTTCATTGTATTTTGTTTTACTTTCATTGTTTTACCCTGATTTCTTGAAATGCTCCTCTTGGTGTGTTCTGTGGAACACTGTCCTCTTCATTTTTCTAACTCTCTGATTGCTCTTGCCCCTGCCACCTCACACAGGTAAGTATGCCACAGAACCTGCCATTGGTCCCCTATTTATATTTACTGCTAGCCTGGCTTTGGGTAATGATCTTTTAAGATCTCAAAATGTACTTATGATCATAGCTAGCTGGCCCTGCTGAATAACAGAATTTTTAAAAATTGTAGTTAAAATCCACATAACAAAATTTGTCCTCTTAAACATTTTCAAGTGCACAGTTCAGTGAATAACAGAAGTTTTATTACGACTAAGACTTCATTAGGCTGACTCAAAGTCCCTATTTTTTGAAGGAGTTTTCATTGCTCCCATTTATTCCTAATCATTGGCCAAGTCCTGTCAGTTTTACCTAGCTTTGTTTCTGTTTTTACTCTGCTTCATTATCAAGGCCAGACTCAGGCTCCAGCTACCAGATTCTTACTTGTCCTTCCAGGCTTTATTCCTTTTTCTACTCAATATATCGTTACTTTTCTGCTAAAAATTTAGAGTGGTTTCCAGTAGCTCACAGAAAAAGTACAGAGAGTGGCACTGAAGGCCTCATAATCTAGCTGCAGCCCATCCTGAGGTTTCTCTCATTCCCTTCCTACATGCTGCTGTGGCTTAGATGACACTTTGAGGGAGTGAGCTGGGTGAGGAAGGGGACACCTGGGACCAGTTGGAGAGGGAAGGGGAAACAGCTGTCTAGCCACAGGAGCTGGGATTTGGCCCTTGCACTGACAGACCCTTCATTTTTCTTTTTTTCTGAGAAACTGCAAATCTGAATTGGTATATGAAAATCTTCCAATTTAAAATAGTTGGCTATGAATTAAGATTGTGGAAGTAAGCCAGACATGGTTGCTTACGCCTGTAATTTCAACACTTTGGAAGGCTGAGGTGGGAGGATGGCGTGAGCCCAGGAGTTAGAGACCAGCCTGGGAAACACAGAGAGACGGAATCTCTACAAACAAAGTATTAGCTGGATGTGGTGTACCACATTTGATCGCAGCTACTCAGGAGGCTGAGGTGGGAGGATCGCTTGAGCCCAGGAGGCCGAGGCTGCACTAAGCCATGATTATGCCATTGCTTTCCAGCCACTTGGGCAACAGAACGAGATCTTGTCTCAAAAAAAGAAAAAATTGTTGAAATACTCTGAACAATACGGGCTGAATGATTCAGGCCTCAGGCCACAGTTTGTGGCCTTCATTCTGTTGTAGCAGGGGTCCTGGGGATTTTCTAAGCTATGCTTAGTACGATACTACTTGCCTGGAAGTGGAACATTACATTAGAGTTTAAAGAAATGTTAAAAGAAATCCAATAGAGGTTTGGGAAACTTCCACCGAAAAAAATGACTGCTTTAGAGGTTTTTCATGGTTCTTGTGAAATGGCCAATAGGTGGACATAAAATTACATGATAATATTACCCACTTGTGCCTCAGGGAGCACAGTGAGAAGATTTGCTGAGCTGGAATTTTATTCCAGTTTTGCTTTGTATTTATGTATATACGCACACCACACATATGATTGTTTTGGGACTTACTTTACAGGTCAAATTTATCAAGATGTCCACGATCCCAAGGCACTTTGGCCTGAAATACAAAGAGGAATCGTATATGTTTAAAGAGCTTGAGAAGGTTCGGCAGGAAACTAAAAAGGATTTTCTCCGATTCAAGCAGAAGCTGGCCTCCAAGCCGGCTGTAGATGAAAGGCCAGTCCACAGCCTCTATGCCCCCGGCGCGGCCCGTCCCGAGCGCGTTTCCCGCGCCGCAGCCCGGACGTCGAGAGGGTCCCCTCTGGCTAAAGGCCCTGCAATGTCCGCGGCCGCCCTCCTGCAGGAGGTGCTCGGAGGCGCGCCGCGGCCCTCGGGCCTGGGTGAGGCGGCGGCTCCAGGCAAGACCTTGTCGTTTCGCCCGCGGGACTTTTACTTGCGGAGCTCCGCGTTCCTACGGCATCAGACCCTGAAAAAGCCGCCAGTCATCGCCTCGGGGTTCGGCACGGCCAGACCCGTGGTCCTGCTGCCACCGCCCGAGCCGCCCGTGAAGCGCAGAGCGTGCAGGGTATTGGGGAGCTCGCAGCACGCGGCCCCCAGGCCGGTCCTTGACCTGGGCAGGGGGCGCGAGGAGAGCCAGGAGGTAGCTCCTCTCTCAGGGCCCTGCATGGCCAAAGAGAGGAATGTCAGCTCCGTCTCCACAGAGGACGGTTACACGGATGTCACCAGCGGGCGGAGGAAAGTGAGGATCCGCACCCACTTCATGAGCGAGAGCCGGGCCCGCGAGGCGCGGGAAGCGGCGGGGTTAGGAGCCCAGGGAGAACAGGAGAGCTTGCCTCCCAGCGACGCGCGGGAGGCCGCCTGGCAGGCGCTGCTGCCCGCCCGCGTGATCCCCACGTCCATCGAAGAGATCATCGCCTCGCTGCAGTCCGAGGCCCAGCTGGCCTCCGACCAGACCATCAAAGAGCTCATACGGAGCATCCTTGGCCAGAACTACGATATTAGAATGGAAGTAGGTGAACCAAAACCAGAGTAATGTTTCTCCCAAATGCAATTTGGGGCACATTACATATGTAAGCGTAGTTTATTATGGATGCTATCTCGGTGCACAGGGTGTCATGTATTATAACACAAAAACACTGGGGCGTTATTCAACTTGTTTGCATTTTGTTTGAATTTTCCATTTGAATTTTTGAATTTTCTGTCTAGGGAGTGTATCCTCTTTTCAAAGCGAAGGAAACTGAGCGATGATCCCAAAAACTGATTCAGAGAACATTAGCTGAAGACTTCAGTAATACGTCACTAGTAGCCTTACCCTTCAAAGGTTTTGTGATTATTTAGTATTAAAGGAACAGGCATTTTATGTGAAAAACTTTTTTTTTCTGTTACAGTTTAATATTAGCAGTAGTAAATTAAAGTAAAAGTGCATTTATATTCTAAGAAGATCAGCATATTACAATTTATAAGAATTCTGTATTTTCAGTGAAAATCATTCTCTTGAAACATTTTTAAAAATATTTTCTAGGTCTTCCCAATCATAGAGATTTTTAAGTGCGTCTTGTGTGCCAAACTCTATGGGACACACTATACATGCATTTTTGTCCCCATGACAACCCTATCAGGTCAATAGATACTAATAAAAGTCCTGTCTGACATGGAGGCCTTCTAGCTTTAGTGAAGTTAAAAAAGATTGGCACAGTGTTCTGGAGCTAATGCATGGCAGAGCTGGGATTCCACCCCAGGCAGTCTCATCCGAGACACTGAGCTGGAACCATGCCTGGGACAGCCCACTGATTCATTATGACTTGTCCTGGGTAGGAAGCTAAGCTAGATAGGGTCATATTTAAGTTTAAGGTATGTTGTCCATTATACAGACTTTGCTGTGGCAGGGACATTGACAGCAAAAGTAGTAACAAGGGAACTTGACCCCCAAACCCAAAGAAAGAAGGACAGAAAGAAAAATATGAGACACAGTTTTTTTGAGAATGACAGAAGCAAGAAGATTCTATTACTGTTCTTGGCTGCAGCTACAAATATCTTATTAGTACACAGAATACTGCTACTGCATTATGTCTTTAAAATTGTTTCAGCCCCAGAATACACTCTTGGCTGTGATTTAAGGAATGTGACCATAAAGGGAAGCAAAAACAGGTATGAGCAAGAGTCTCTGGTGTTGCCTTTGGCCTAATGTTTGTGGGCAGAGTATGACAAATGTTCTGAGTTGAGACTCACACCTCCCCATTGTTACCGAACAAGATCAGGGTGACTGCTCAGGCCATTTAAAAATGGGTATTTCTAGTTAGATTTTCTGTGAATCTAATAAGAAATCAGGGATGCCCAATGAAGAGCCTTAGCAAAGAGAAGAGAGGCCTTGGCGCCCCTTCTTCTGACATAGGCCC
The DNA here is from genome assembly GCF_047675955.1 of Chlorocebus sabaeus. Taxonomy (NCBI): domain Eukaryota; kingdom Metazoa; phylum Chordata; class Mammalia; order Primates; family Cercopithecidae; genus Chlorocebus; species Chlorocebus sabaeus. Next base: position 14,088,109 of record NC_132927.1, read on the forward strand.
CATGCTCTATGACGTAGTTAAGGTACTTGACATGAAGAGGGGATGGTATTAGAAACTGGCCCAGAGGTCCCGTACAGTTGAGGAAAGTTATACCTCAGAGCAGTGTCCCATAAGAAAGATTGTATTTTGGCGGGCTCAAATGGACTTAGGGATATATGAAGAGAGACTATTAAATGCATAATGAACACTGCAGTGTATTCGGCTCTTCTACCAGAAGTGTTAATTCCTCTTGTGTATTCTTTTTTTTTTTTTTTTTGACAGAGTTGTGCTCTGTCGCCCAGGCTGGAGTGAAGTGACACGGTCTCCGCTCACTGCAACCTCCACCTCCCGGGTTCACACCATTCTCCTGCCTCAGCCTCCCGAGAAGCTGGGACTGCAGGCACCTGCCACTATGGCTGGCTAATTTTTTTTTTTTTTTTGAGATGGAGTCTCGCTCTGTCGCCCAGGATAGAGTGCAGTGGCTGGATCTCAGCTCACTGCAAGCTTCGCCTCCCGGGTTTACGCCATTCTCCTGCCTCAGCCTCCCAAGTAGCTGCGACTACAGGCGCCCGCCACCTCGCCCGGCTAGTTTTTTGTATTTTTTAGTAGAGACGGGGTTTCACTGTGTTAGCCAGGATGGTCTCGATCTCCTGACCTCGTGATCCGCCCACCTAGGCCTCCCGAAGTGCTGGGATTACAGGGGTGAGCCACTGTGCCTGGCCCCCTTTGTGTATTCTTTTTATGGCATTTATTCTACATATTGTTTTATGTAGGAGAGTGGCATGGATCATGGAGCATTAGAATAAAGTGTATCTTGGACAGTATCAGGTATCTCAGTCCCATCCCTGCCTCTCATTATCTTGATTTTTTGAGTGCAGCCTGGATTTTGTTCTTGGCTTTTAAAATTTTGACACCCCCACCCCACAACAATTCCAGAAGATAGAACTTGCATTTCTTAAAGTAAAAGTGGCTTCAGAAGTTTTATTAGGGTGAAAAATGTACAATGGGGAATTTGTTGCAATGGCAGTGGGTGGTAGGTGAGAGACAATAAGAATGCAAGTATGGGCCCGGCGTGGTGGCTCACGCCTGTAATCCCAGCGCTTTGGGAGGCTGAGGTGGGTGGATCACCTGAGGTCAGGAGTTCAAGACCAGCCTGGCCAACATGGTGAAACCCCATCTCTACTAAAAATGAAAAAATTAGCTGGGCGCGGTGGCAGGTGCCTGTAATCCCAGCTACTTGGGAGGCTGAGGCAGGAGAATCGCATGAACCTGGGAGGTGGAGGTTGCAGTGAGCCAAGATCGTGCCATTGCACTCCAGCCTGGGAGACAACAGCGAGACTTTGTAAAAAAAAAAAATGTAAGTATGCAAGTGTAAAAGTGGTATCCAAATTATGATTTGAAAAAATTCTTAAGATTAGAATAAGAATGTTTGTTTTAAACGTTTGGGGCTTATGTTAATGATGTTCTTTCCAGGAAAAACAAGGAACATGATTCTTCCCTTTAGAAATCATAACTTGCAGCCACATAGCAATCCCTAGAGGGAAGCTGAGAGGTAAGATGATCTTGGCAGGCTGGACTGTCTTTGTTGAGAACTTGTTAAAGGACATTCCACATGCAGCACTTAGAGGTCCATAGTTACGTGGGCCTGGAGTTGCAAAGGATACGGAGGGTTAAACTTAGCTGTCAGATGTCAGACATCTAAACCAGGATTTCTCAACATTGGCACTCTTGACATTTTGGGCCACTTAATTTTTCATTGAGGCTGGCTGTCCTGTGAATTGTAGGATGTTTCAAGGGATCCATGGCTTCTGCACACTAGATACTAGCAGCACCTCCCAAGTCATAACAATAAAAAATGTCTCCAGATGTTGCCAGATGAGCCCTTAAGGCAGGAGCAAAATCGTGCCATCCTCTTTTATCCAATCGAGAACCACTGACCTAAAAAGTATGCATATACCTTGGCAGGAGAAGTAGAAATGTTATGAATGTTTGCTTGTTTTGCTAAGACATTCAATAGTATCAGTCACAAAGATATATTCTAATTACACGAGGCTGGGATTCACAGACCACTTTCTAGATGTTAACTGGAGGATGAAGTATCCAGGTGGTCCTTGCTTCTGTCATGCATAGTTGTTTCTGATCATACAGCTCAAAAGGAAAATGGCTTAACGTGACCTAGATAAGAGAGAATTCATAGTCCAAGTCTCCTATAAGCAAATAATATACAGTCTACAAAAAAGTTATGTCATAAAACTTATGCTTATGTTTGCCTCAGGGAAGATGAAATAGATATCCTTTTTCTCTATTCTTCCTGCTTAGTAAAACTAACTATAAACCCTGAACATTGTATATAAAACAAATATCAGAAGACTCCAAAACATGAATAGCAGAAGACAGCACATCTAGGGACTTTGGGACACAAGGAATGACCTGGTGGTGAATTCTCTGACTTTTCTTTTTTCCTAATTTCTCCCAGACTTGTAGCTAAAGAAGCTAGTAACATACGTAGGAATGCCAATGGTTACAGCTAGAAAAAGCTGCAACAAAAGCCTGCTCTTTAGCCAAAAGATCAGGAAAGGGGCAGCCTAGCAAGACAAAAAGTTTTTAGACAATAACTGTGTTACTCTGGCTAAATATTGCAGCGAAGCCTGTGGCCCCACTCCCGCCCCACCCATCAAGCCTGGATGGGGAGCCTGTATTTCTGATATAATTTGGATATTTGTCCACACTCAAATCTTATGTCGAATTATAATCCTCAGTGCTGCAGATGGGGCCTGGCGGGAGGTGTTTGGGCCATGGTGGGATCCCCCATGGCTTGGTGCTCTCTTTGCAATAGTGAGAGAGTTCTTGCAAGATCTGGCCATTTAAAAATGTGTGGCCCCTCCCCGCCACTCTCTCTTGCTCCTGCTTTCATCCTGTGAAGTGCCTGCTCCCGTTTTGCCTTCCACCATGATTTTTAGCTTCCTGAGGCCTCCCCAGAAGGTGACGCCAGAGCTGTGCATGCCGTAGAACCTGTAGAACCATGAGCCAATTCAACCTCTTTTCTTTATAAATTATCAAGTCTCTGTTTTTTTAAAATTGTATTAAATCTTTAATTTTTATTATTATACTTTAAGTTCTGGGATACATGTGCAGGGCTGTTACATAAGTATATAAGTGCCATGGTGGTTTGCTGTACCCATCAACCCGTCATCTGCATTAGGTATTTCTCTAATACTATCCCTCCCCCAGCTCCCCACCCCACGACAGGCCCCGGTGTATGATGTCCCTCTCCCTTGTCCATGTGTTCTCATTGTTCAGCTCCCACTTAGGAGAACATGTGGTGTTTGGTTTTCTGTTCCTGTGTTAGTTTGCTGAGAATGATGGTTTCCAGTTTCATCCATGTCTCTGCAAAGGACACGAACTCATCCTTTTTTTTACAGCTGCATAGTATTCCATGGTGTATATGTGCCACATTTTCTTTATCCAGTCTGTCACTGATGGGCATTTGGGTTGGTTCCAAGTATTTGCTATTGTGAATAGTGCTGCAATAAACACACATGTGCATGTGTCTTTATAGTAGAAGGATTTATAATCTTTTGGGTATATACCCAGTAATGGGATCACTGGGTCAAATGGTATATCTAGTTCTAGATCCTTGAGGAATTGCCACACTGTCTTCCACAATGGTTGAACTAATTTACACTTCCACCAACAGTGTGAAAGCATTCCTATTTCTCCACATCCTCTCCAGCATCTGTTGATTCCTGACTTTTTGTTTTGCTTTGTTTTGTTTTGAGATGGAGTTTCGCTCTTGTTGCCCAGGCTGGAGTGCAATGGTGTGATCTCAGCTCATTGCAACCTCCACCTCCCAGGTTTAAGCAATTCTCTTGCCTCAGCCCCCCGAGTAGCTGGAATTGCAGGCGTGTGCCACCACGCCCGGCTAACTTTGTATTTTTAGTAGAGATGGGATTTTACCATGTTGATCAGGCTAGTCTTGAACTCTTGAACTCAGGTGATCCACCCACCTTGGCCTTCCAAAGTGCTGGGATGAAAGGCATGAACCACTGTGCCTGGCCTGTTTCCTGACATTTTAATGATTGTCCTTCTAACTGACTTGAGATGGTATCTCATCATGGTTTTGATTTGCATTTCTCTAATGACCAGTGATGATGAGCTTTTTTTCATATGTTTATTGGCCGCATAAATGTCTTCTTTTGAGAACTGTCTGTTCATATCCTTCACCCACTTTTGATGGGATTGTTTTTTTCATGTAAATTTATTTAAGTTCCTTGTAGATTCTGGATATTAGCCCTTTGTAAGATGGATAGATTGCAAAAATTTTCTCCGATTCTGTAGTTGCCTGTTCATTCTGATGATAGTTTGTTTTGCTGTGCAGAAGCTTTTTAGTGTAATTAGATTCCAACTGTCAATTTTGACTTTTGTTGCCATTGCTTTTGGTGTTTCAATCATGAAGTCTTTGCCAATGCCTATGCCCTGAATGGTATTGCCTAGGTTTTCTACTAGGGTTTTTATAGTTTTTGGTTTTATGTTTAAGCCTTTAATCCATCTTGAGTTAATTTTTGTGTAAGGTGTAAGGAAGGAGTCCAGTTTCAGTTTTCTGCATATGGCTAGCCAGTTTTCCCAGCCCCATTTATTAAATAGGAAATCCTTTTTCCATTGCTTTTGTCAGGTTTGTCAAAGGTCAGATGGTTGTAGATGTGTGGTGTTATTTCTGAGGCCTCTGCTCTGTTCCATTGGTTTTTATACCTGTTTTGGTACTAGTACCATGCTGTTTTGGTTACTGTAGCTTTGTAGTATAGTTTGAAGTCAGGTAGCATGATGCCTCCAGCTTTATTCTTTTTGCTTAGAATTGTCTTGGCTATATGGGCTCTTTTTTGGTTCCATATGAAATTTAAAGTAGCTTTTTCTAATTTTTTGAAGAAAGTCAATGGTAGCTTGATGGGGATAGCATTGAATCTATAAATTACTTTGGGCAGTATGGCCATTTTCACGATATTGATTCTTCCTATCCATGAGCATGGAATATTTTTCCATTTGTTTATGTTCTCTCTTATTTACTTGAGCAGTGGTTTGTGGTTCTCCTTGAAGCAGTCCTTTACATCCCTTGCAAGTTGTATTCCTAGGTATTTTTTTCTCTTTGTAGCATTTGTGAATGGGAGTTCATTCATGATTTGGCTCTCTGTTATTATTGGTGTATAGGAATGCTTGTGATTTTTGCACATTGATTTTGTATCCTGATACTTTGCTGAAATTGCTTGTCAACTTAAGGAGATTTTGGGCTGAGATGATGGGGTTTTCTAAATATACAGTCATGTCATTTGCAAACAGAGACAATTTGACTTCCTCACTTCCTATTTGAATACCTTTTATTTCTTTCTCTTGCCTGATTGCCCTGGTCAGAACTTCCAATACTATGTTGAGTAGGAGCGGTGAGAGAAGGCATCCTTGTCTTTTGCTAGTTTTCAAAGGGAATGCTTCCAGCTTTTGCGCATTCAGTATGATATTGGCTGTGGACTTGTCATAAATAGCTCTTATTATTTTGAGATACGTTTCATCAATACCTAGTTTATAGAGAGCTTTTAGCATGAAGGACTGTTGAATTTTATTGAAGGCCTTTTCTGCATGTATTGAGATAATTATGTGGTTTTTGTTGTTGGTTTTGTTTATGTGATGGATTACATTTATTGATTTGAGTATGTTGAACCAGCCTTGCATCCCAGGGATGAAGCCAACTCAATCATGGTAGATAAGCTTTTTGATGTGCTGCTGGACTCAGTTTGTTAATCTTTTCAAAAAACTCGTACCTGGATTCATTGATTTTTTTGAAGGGTTTTTCGTGTCTCTACCTCCTTCAGTTCTGATCTCAGCTTAGTTATTTCTTGTCTTCTGCTAGCTTTTAAGTTTGCTTGCCCTTGCTTCTCTAGTTCTTTTAACTGTGATGTTCTGTAGATGTCTATTAGGTTTGCTTGGTCCACAGCTGAGTTCAAGTCCTGAATACCCTTGGTGATTTTTTAATCTTGTTGATGTGTCTGATATTTACAGTGGCATGTTAAAGTCTCCCACTATTATTGTGTGGTCGTCTAAGTGTTTTTGTAGGTCTCTAAGAACTTGCTTTATGAATCTGGGTGCTCTTGTATTGGGTGCTTATGTATTTAGAATAGTTAGCTCTTCTTGTTGCATTGATTCCTTTACCATTATGTAATGGCCTTCTTTGTCTTTTTTGATCTTTGTTGGTTTAAAGTCTGTTTTATCAGAGATTAGGATTGCAACCCCTGGTTCTTTTTTTTTTTTTCTTTCCATTTGCTTGGTATATATTCCTCCATCCCTTTATTTTGAGCCTATATGTGTCTTTGCACATGAAATGGGTTTTCTGAATACAGCATATTGGTGGGTCTTGACTCTTTATCCATTTTGCCATTATGTGTGTTTTAATTGGGGCATTTAGCCCATTGATTTAAGGTTAATATTGTTATGTGTGAATTTGATCCTGTCATTGTGATCTAGATGGTTATTTTGCCGGTTAATTGATGTGGTTTCTTCATAGTGCTGATGGTCTTTACAATTTGGTATGTTTTTACAGTGACTGGTACTGGCTTTTCCTTTCCATATTTAGTGCTTCCTTTAGGAGCTCTTGTAAGGCAGGCCTGGTGGTGACAAAATCTCTCAGCATTTACTTGTCTGTAGAGGATTTTATTTCTCCTTCACTTATGAAGCTTAGTTTGGCTGGATATGAAATTCTGGGTTGAAAATTCTTTTCTTTAAGAATGTTGAATATTGGCCCCCACTCTCTTCTGGCTTGTAGGGTTTCTGCTGAGAGATCTGCTATTAGTCTGATGGGCTTCCCTTTGTGGGTAACCCAACCTTTCTCTCTGGCTGCCCTTAACATTTTTCCCTTCATTTCAACCTTGATGAACCTGATGATTATGTGTGTTGGGGTTGCTCTTCTCAAGGCATATCTTTGTGATGTTCTCTAGATTTTCTGAATTTGAATTTTGGCCTGTCTTGCTAGGTTGGGGAATTTCTCCTGGATAATACCGTGAAGAGTGTTTTCCAACTTGGTTCCATTCTCTCTGTCACTTTCAGGTACACCAATCAAACATAGATTTGGTCTTTTCACATAGTCCCATATTTCTTGGAGGCTTTGTTCTTTCCTTTTCATTCTTTTTTTCTCTAATCTTGTCTTGTTGCTTTATTTCATTAAGTTGATCTTCAATCTCTGATATCCTTTCTTCCACTTGATCAATTCGGGTATTGATAATTACGTATGCTTCATGAAGTTCTCCTGTTGTGTTTTTCAGCTTCATCAGGTCATTTATGCTCTTCTCTAAACTGGTTGTTCTAGTTAGGAATTCCTCTAACCTTTTTTCAATATCCTTAGCTTCCTTACTTTGGGTTAGAACACGTTCGTTCCCACTTTCTGAAGCCTACTTCTGTCAGCTGGTCAAGCTCATTATTCTCCATCCAGTTTTGTTCCCTTGATGGCAAGGAATTATGATCCTTTGGAGGAGAAGAGGCAATCTGGTTTTTGAAATTTCAACCTTTTTGTGCTGGTTTTTCCTCATCTTCTTGGATTTTTCTGCCTTTGATCTTTGACGTTGGTGCCCTTTGCATGGGGTTTTTGTGTGGACATCCTTTTGGTTGATGTTGATGCTATTCTTTTCTGTTTGTTAGTTTCCCTTCAAACAGTCAAGGCTCTCTGCTGCAGGTCTGCTGGAGTTTGCTGGAGATCCACTCCAGATCCAGTTTGCCTGGGTATCACCAGTGGAGGCTGCAGAACAGAAAGATTGCTGCCTTTCCTTCCTCTGGCAGCTTTGTCCCAGAGGTGCATCTGCCAGATGCCAGCTGGAGCTCTCCTGTATGACGTGTCTGTTTACCCCTGCTTGGAGGTGTCACGCAGTCAGGAGGCACAGGGGTCAGGGACCCACTTGAGGAGGCTGTCTGTCTCTTGGCAGAGCTGGTGTGCTGTACTGGGAGATCTGCTGCTCTCCTCTCTTCAGAGTCAGCAGGAAGGAAGGTTTAAGTCTGTCAAGCTGCGGCCGCAGCCACCCCTTCCACCAGGTGCTCTGTCCCAGAGAGATGGGAGTTTTATCTATAAGCCCCTGACTGGTGCTGCTGCCTTTTTTTCAGAGATGCCCTGCCCAGAGAGGAGGAATCTACAGAGGCAGTCTGGCTATAGGGGAGCTGCTGTGGGCTCCTCCCAGTTCGAACTTCCAAGTGACTTTGTTTACACTTTGAGGGGAAAGCTGCCTACTCAAGACTCAGTGCCTTAGTAAGGGTGGACAACCCCCCTCCCCCACCAACCTTGAGTGTCCCAGGTTGACTTCAGACTGCTGTGCTGGCAGCGAGAATTTTAAGCCAGTGGATCTTAGCTTGCTGGGCTCCGTGGGGGTGAGATCCAGTGAGCAAGATCACTTGGCTCCCTGGCTTCAGCCCCCTTTCTAGGGGGGTGAACGGTTCTGTCTCGCTGGTGTTCCAGGTGCCACTGGCGTATGAAATAAAAACTCCTGAAGCTAGCTTGATGTCTGCCCAAATGTCCACCCGGTTTTGTGCGTGAAACCCAAGGCCCTGGTGGCGTAGGCACCCGAGAGAATCTCTTGGTCTGCAGGTTGCGAAGACCATGGGAAAAAGGTAGTATCTGGTCTATAGTGCAACATTCTTCATGGCAGAGTCCCTCATGGCTTCCCTTGACTAGGGGAGGGAATTTTCCAACCTCTTGCACTTCTCAGGTGAGGCGATGCCCCATCCTGCTTTGGCTGACCCTTTGTGGGCTGCACCCACTGTCTAACCACTCCCAATGAGATGAGCTGTGTACCTCACTTGGCAATGCAGAAATCACCTGCCTATTGCATTGATCTTGCTGGGAGCTGCAGACCGCAGCTATTCCTGTTCAGCCATCTTGCCAGCAGGTATTTCTTTATAGCAAAACAAAAACAGCCTAATACAATTTCCAATATCAATTGGCTGTGGGATGGAGACAATGGAGTGTCCCCTACCCCTACCCCTTCCCAGTGGGATGGAGACAATGGAGTGTCTAGACTTTCAATACTGTCCAGAAGTAAAGAGGCCACCCTCTCCCTCTTCCCTCTGGTGTCAATGGAGGCCATGTGGAGAACAGTAATGAGACACTCCTATTCTTTCCAACTAGGATGGGATCAGCAGAGGCCTAGTGGGGAGCCAGAACTCCTAGTCCCACCATCAAGTAACAAGGAGGCCCCCATCCCTGGTGCCAGTAGAGGCTGAGCAGGAACCTAGACTTCTACCTCCACTTGGCAGTAACAGGGGAAGTGCCTCCCTGCACTGCTTCTGTTAGAGCAATGTCAGAGAAAGCCAGTTGAAACAGAAAGTCTAAGTAATATCCAGACTCTCATAATATCCAAAATGTCCAGGTTTTAATAGAAAGTCACTCATTATGCCAATATCCAGAAACATCTCAATTTAAAAGAAAAAAAGACAGTTAATGGATGCCAAAGTTAAGATGACAGAGATGGTGGAATTATCTATCAAAGATTTTAAAAAGTTCCTCCACCAAAACACCTCAGTGAGCAATTATGAATGTACTTGAAACAAATGGAAAAGTAGAAATTCTTAGCAGAAAAGTAGAAAGTCTCAGTAAAGAAACAAAATATTCAAAGAAGAACCAAAGGAAATTTTAGTACTGGAAAGTACAATAACTGAAATAAAAACTCAACAAATGGGTTCGTTAGCTGAATGGAGAAGACAGAGGAAAGAATCAGTGAACTTGGAGAACAATACAATATACTTGAGCTGAAAACAGAGACAGTAGACTGAGGGGAAAAAAATGACAGAGCCTTACGGACCTGTGGGACTAAAACAAAAGATATAATTTGGTGTCGTCTTAGTCCTGGAAGAAGGGGAAAAAGAGGGCAGGATTGAAAAAGTACAAAAAGAAATAATGGCTAGAAGCTTCCCAAATGTGGCAAGAGACATAAACCTACATATATTCAAGAAGATGCTGAGTGAACTCCAAACCAAAGAAATCCACACTAAAACACATAATAGTAACACTTCTGAAAACTAAAGTCAAAGAAACAAAAATTTAAAGCAGTGAGAGAGAAACAATATGTTAACCAATAGGAGAAAATAATTTGACAGTAAGTTTCTCATTGAAAACTACTGTAGTCAGAAGGAATTGACACAGCATTTTGAAATGCTGAAAGAAAAGAACTATCTACCAGAATTCTATTTCCATTGAAATAATTTCCTAAGAATGAAGGGGAAATCAAGACACTCTCAGATGAAGTAAACTAGGATTTTTTTTCACAGCAGTTCTACCCTAGAAGGATGACTAAAGGAAGTTCTCTAAACAGAAAAGATTAGAAAAAAAGATTCTTGGAGCACTAGGAAGAAAGAACATAATAAACAAATCTATGGCTACGTGCAATAGACTTTCCTTCTCCTCTTGAGTTTTCTAGATTGTGTTTGATGATCGATGCTAGAATTATAATGCTGTCTGATGCAGTTCTAAATGTAGATAGAGGAAATATTTAAGACTATTATAGATAGAGGAGTTAAAGTGGATATAAAGGGAGGTAAGATTTTCATGTGTCACTCTAATTGGAACAATTTCCATTCCAGGAGACCATGCTACTGGTACTGGTATCATGTACTATCTAGAGAAATGACTTAAAAAGGTATAAAAAAGATGTACAAAGTGATTCACTCAAAAAACAATATAGACACATCAAAATAGAATTCTAAAAAATATTGTTACCCATAGGAAGGCAGGTAAAGGTAGAAAGAAGTCAGGTAAAGGCATAAAGAACAAAAAGAAAACAAACAAAAAAAATAAAGTGGCAGACTTCAATCCTAAGATATCATTAACTGTAAGTGGTCTAAATGTACCAACTGAAAGGCAGAGATTGGCAGGTGGTTTAGAAATATGACTCAATGATATATTGTCTACAAGAAATGTTTTCCCATTATGATATTGGCGGGTTGAAAATAAAGTATGAAAAATATATATTATGCATATATTAGTTGGGAGGAACCAGGAGTGGCTATATTAATACCAGATAAGGTAGACTTCAGAGCAAAGAAAATTACCAGAGACGGCCGGGTGCGGTGGCTCATGCCTGTAATCCCAGCACTTTGGGAGGCCGAGGAGGGTGGATCATCTGAGGTCAGGAGTTTGAGACCAGCCTGATCAACATGGTGAAACCCCGTCTCTACTAAAAATACAAAAATTAGCCGGGCATAGTGGTGCATGCCTGTAATCTCCACTACTCAGGAGACCGAGGCGGGAGAATCGCTTTAACCCAGGAGGTGGAGGTTGCAGTGAGCTGAGATCGTGCCATTGCACTACAGCCCCTGGCAACAAGAGCAAAATTCCATTAAAACAAAAAAATTACCAGAGACAAAGAGGACTTTATAATATTGTAAAAGGACCAACACACCAGGAAGACAAATCACAGTTTTAGGCTTGTATTTACCAAATAACAGAGCTACAAAATATGTGAAGTAAAAACTGGAAGGAGAGATAGACAAATTGAAAATTATAGTTAAAAACGCATAATAACCTTCTTTCAGCAATTGGTAGAAAAACTAGACAGAAGATCTCTTAGGATACAGAAGAACTCAAGGACCCTATCAGCCACTAGGCTCTAACCTACATTTTTAGAATACTTTACCCAACAACAGGAGAATACACATTTTTATCAACTGCTCGTGGATCATATACTAAGATGGACCGTATCTTGGACCATAAAATGAACCTCAATACATCTAAAAGAATTGAAACTATATAGAATGTATTCTCTGACCCTACGGAGTCAAACTAGAAATTGATAACAAAATGATGATAGGAAAATCCTCAAACACTTGGAAACTAAACAATACAATTCTGAATAATCCATGGGTCAAAGAGGAAGTCTCAGGGAAATTAAAAAAAAAATTGAGCTGCATTTAAAAATGTCAAAATTTGTATACCACAGCTATAGTAATGATGAGGGGAAAATTAATGGCACTAAATGTATACATTAGGAAAGAGAAAAAGCACCAGATCAATTATCTAACTTTCCACCTAGTGTTATAATGGCTGGTTTACTGAAATAAGTAACATGGTATCCACTTGTAAGAAAATTAAATTTAAAGCCATTTGATCCAAGCAAATTTTATTACAGTTATAGAAAAAAACAGATTTCTAAAATTTAATGAAAAGGCAGAGGAAGTAGAATGATTAAAATAATTTTGAAAAAGATTTTGAAAAAGAAAAAAGTGGGAGGTATCAGTGTACTTTATTGCAAGCTTTTTATTTAGGTATAGTAATCAAGACTGTGTGATATTGGGGTGGAGGGAGAGAGAGTAGAATAGAGGACACAGAAGTGGAGCCACACAGATATGCCCAGCTGATTTGACAAAGTGCAGAAGCAGTTAACTTCATTTCAACAACTGGTTCTGGAACTAGTAGACATCCACAGGCAAAACAACAATGACGACAACAACAACAACAAACAAACAAAACAAAACAAAACCAAAAAAAAGAAAAAAACCCAAAAACCATAAAACAAAACCACAAGAAAAAAACCCACCTCAATCTGTCTCGTGGACTTAAATGTGAAACAATAAAACTTTCAGACAAAATCATAGAAGAAAATCTTCTAAATCTCAACTAAGAGTCCTTAGACTTGACACTAAATGTATGATCCAAAGGACAAATTGAGACATTGGACTTTACCCAAATTAATTTTTTGTTGCTCTACAAAAGACCCTCTTAAGAGGATGAAAAGACAAGCTGTGGACTGGGAGGAAATATTTGCAACCACACATTCAGTAAAGGACTGGTATCTTGAATTTATAAAGAACTCTCAAAACTCAACAGTAAAAAGTTCAATTAGAAAATGGACACCAGTCGGGTGGGTCATGCCTGTAGTCCTAGCTACTCACGTGGCTGACGCAGGAGGATCTCTTGAACCAAAGAGTTTCAGGTTACAGTGAGCTGTGATCATGCCATTGCACTCCCACCTGGGCAACAGAGTAAGACTGGGTCTTGAGGGGAAAAAAGAGAAAAAAATAGACAAAAGACATGAACAGATATTTCACAAAAGAGGATATACAAATGCCAAGTAAGCACATGAAAAAATGTTCAAAATCGTTCATCATTAGGAAAATGCAAATTAAAACCACAATGACATGTCACTGCACAACTACCAGAATGCCTAAAATAATAAAAAAAAGTGACAACACCAGATGCCAGCAAGGAGGCAGAGATGCTCGATTACTGATACGTTGTTGGCAGGAATATAAGATGACATGGCCACTCTGGAAAACAGTTTGGCAGTTTCTTAAAAAAGTAAGCATGCTACTACTGTGTGATCTAACAATTGCACTCCTGGGCATTTATTGTCCAGGATAGAAAATTTATGCTTGTACAAAAGTCTGAGACAAATGTTCCTAGCAGCTTTTTTCATAAAAACCCCAAACTGTAAACAACTCAGATGTCCTTCGAGGGGTAAATGGATATCTAACTTAGGAAGAAAAGGAAATGAAGTATTGATACCTGCAACAACGTGGATGAATCTGCAGATGATTATGCTGAGGCAATAAAAGCCAATCTCCAAAAGTTAGATACTTTATGATTACATTATATAATGTTCTTTTTTTTCTTTTTTCTTTTTCTTTTTATGTTTTTGAGATGGATTCTTGCTCTGCTGCCCAGGCTGGGATGTAGTGGTGTGGTCTCGGCTCGTTGCAACCTCTGCCTCCTGGGTTCAAGAGGTTTTCCTGCCTCAGCCTCCCGAGTATCTGGGACTACAGGCACTTGCCACCATGCCCAGCTAATTTTTATATATTTAGTAGAGACGGGATTTCGCCATGTTGGCTAGGCTGGTTTTGAACTCCTGACCTCAAGTGATCTACCCGCCTTGGCCTCCCAAAGTGCTGGGATTACAGGCATGAGCCACTGCCCCTGGCCTATATAATATTCTTGAAATGACAAAATTTCAGGAATGGAGAACAAGTTTGTGGTTGCTGGGAGTTAAGGGTGGGTGGGGGTGGGAGGGAAGTGTGTGTGGCTTTAAAAGGGCAACATGAAAAATCCTTGTGGTGGTGGAAATATTTTTGTATCTTGACTGTATCATTGTTGATATCCTGGTTGTGATATTGTATTACAGTTTTGCACAATGGTACTGTTGGCAAAAGCTGATAAAGAGATCTCTGTATTTTTCTTACAACTGAATATAAATCTACAGTCATCTCAAACTAAAAACTTTAATTAAAGATACTAGCAGATTCTTTATAAAAGCATGTGCCTCTTTTTATAAGTTATAAGAAGATACATATGAAAATAATATATTCTCTTTAAACCCCCAACTTCCCAGACTAACCAATACTTATTGTTGTCTATCCTTCTACACTTCTGAATTCTTAGTACAAATGTGTGTGTACATACATACATACATTTTTCTTTGTAAAAATAAGAACGTGTTATACGTATTATTCTGCAACTAACTTTTTGATACATATCAAAGAACATACATTGCCATGTATAACTTATGATGTATTCTTTTAAAGAGCTGCATATTGCAGAATTCATAGTATTTAAATGTTTTCTGGCCCTTTGCTTTTTCAAATTTCATCTTTTCCTATATTAGGAACACAGTTTTGCTCATTGAAGGTATAAATCAAATAACCTACCAGGATTTGGGCAAAGAAAAGCAATCTGTGTTGTATGAATGACACCAGTACAATTGGAAGGGACTCATTTGGGCAAATCATTTCTACTCAAAATTGCAGACACTTTTATTACACTTTTCTCTTAACATTCCCTTCATGCAGTTCTTTTTCCATCCTCACAGATGTAACAGCTTATGCTAGTACAAATTATGTAATAATTCAGAAGTTTCCTTCTGTTGCCAAATTAATTCACAGTTTTTTTCTGTGTAAATGTAAAAGTTCTCACATAACATTTGGATGCTTTCAGTAAATGCAAATGCTATGTATTTAATTTTTATTCATTTTTAAAAAATGGAAAGTGACTGGGTGAGGTGACTCATGCCTGTAATCCCAGCACTTTGGGAGGTCGAGGAGGGAGGATCACTGGAGCTCAGTAGTTCGAGACCAGCCTGGGCAACATGGTGAAATTTGTCTCTACAAGAAGTACAAAAAAAAAAAAAATTAGCCAGGCGTGGTGGTGTGCACCTGTAATCTCAGGTACTCGGGAGGTTGAGGCAGGAGAATTGCTTAAACCCAGGAGGTAGAGGTTGCAGTGAGCTGATATTGTGCCACTGCACTCCAGCCTCAGTGACAGAGTGAGACCCTGTCTCAAAAACCAAAAAAAAAAAGAAAGAAAAAAGAAAAAGAAAAGTAAGATATATATATAGAGAGAGATATATATAGAGATATATAGAGATATATATAGATATATATAGAGATATATAGAGATATATAGAGAGATATATAGAGATATATATAGATATATATAGAGAGATATATATAGATATATAGAGATATATAGCTATATAGAAAGATATATATCTCTTTTCTATAATAATATATACTAGGTCTAATATATGTATGTATAAGATCTAAAGGAAAATACCTATTTCTTTAGATGGTTTGATTGTAACAAGGATTTCGAATCAAGTTAGAAGTTGTTTCTTCAAAATAAACTATTCTTTTTCGGATACAGGTGCAGTTTATTTTCCATGAGAGTTTTTTTTTTTTTCAAGATTAGAATATAGAGTTACTTGAAAAATGAAATGCTAATTTATTACAGAATGCATATATATTGTTTTCCGTTTCTTAGTACAGATGCTACTCAGCAATGATTTTTTTTGCTTGTTTGCATAATTAAGTCCCTTAATTTAGAATCTAAAGGACAATGGCCAGGTGCATTTGAATTTTGGAACTGATCAATTTCTATGCATACCAGAGTTTAAGATCTGCAGATGAGATAAAGTGAAGAATTTTTAAATGTTGTTAAAAATAATTGCTTTTTCTGGCTGTTTCCGGTACAATTACTTGAATATTTAGGGTAAAAGCATCTCCTCCTAGTCCTCCACGGATTGTTTTTTTAATACATAACTCAATTTCACCTTTGATTTTGTAATGTAGAGGGGTTTTTTGTTTGTTTGGTTTTGTTTTTTGAGATTGAGTTTTGCTCTTGTTGCCCAGGCTGGAGCACAGTGGCACAATCTCAGCTCACTGCAACCTCTGCCTCGTGGGTTCAAGCAGTTCTCCTGCCTCAGTCTCCCAAGTAGCTGTGATTATAGGCATGCGCCACCATGCTTGGCTAATTTTTGTGTTTTTAGTACAGATGGGGTTTCGCCATGTTGCCTAGGCTGGTCTGGAATTCCTGACCTCAGGTGATCTACCTGCTTTGGCCGCCCAAAGTGCTGGAATTACAGGCATGAGCCACCACACCTGGCCAATGTAGGCATTTTTAATGCTTTTACATTTTAAGGACTGGTCCAAGGCCTTAGAATCTTGCTAAGTGAGAGGTGAGGTGGGCCACAAGCTGACAAGCTGCAGAGTTAAAATTCAGCGCTAATCGCTGTCTTGACATTGTAGATTGTTAGTCTACTTTAAGGGTAATTTTTGTGATACCTTCAAGTCATGATTTTCATTTGTTGAGTGTAAAACTACAGGAAAGAACTTAAACAGTTTAAAACGGTTGTTTAACATGTAAAGTTGATATTACAGCTTAAAATAATGTAGTTACCTTGACAGCAAATTGAACCAACTAAATATCCCAGTTAGGTTACACATGGACATATTGTACATGGGAAGCTGTTTATTTTTTATTACTGAAAAGTACAGTATTTGGTTGCGATTGAAGTCAGCCATTCTGTAGCTGTAAACAGCCTGAAGCTAGGCAGCTGTATTCTTTACAGTGTTTGTTTTAAAGCAGAATAGGTAAATATGTGGGTTTTAGGGATGGGTAGATAAACAGTTTGACAGTAAAATCAAAATCTTGAGAGCTAGCCAACCACAATCATGTTTAAGCATCTCTGATCCCAAATGAAAATAGTCTAACAGACTGCACAGCACATTTTCTAGTTGTGTTGGATATGTGTTTCATTTTTGGAGGAATATTTTTTTATAAGTACCTGGTTTTCTCAGTTCATTGCTAAGGGTGCTGAATCTTAGTCTCACCATAGTGAAGAAGGATAGCCTGACAAAATTAGTCATATTTATTATCTTTGTGAGTTTGTATGAACATGGTAGGAAAAGCTTTAAATTTTTAGTCTATCTTATTGAAACTATAAGTAGTATGTTCTCATTTAATACATTTTATTTGACATATTTTACTTTGTTTTCTCATTATTTGGAAAAAAAAACTTTCATAGTCCTGGTGATAAAATTCCCCATAGTGTTTCTTTACCCTCATTTTTCACTAAAATAGTGTCTAGAGCTGGAAAGTAACCGGATTAATTTTGTATTATTGATAACAAAACTGAGACCCAGTGAGGAAAGTGACTTTCGCAAGGCCATACAGTTGATTAGCATAGTTGAGACTAGGACTATTTAGTTCTTTTGACAGCCAGTCCAGAACTGTTTTTATTCGTATTACATCAGATGTACACATACATGCAGATGACACTTTGCTTTCTCTCTTTTACTCTATTCCTACCTTCCTTTTTTCCTTTACTGACTTAAGATCTATATACTCAGGTGTCCAGAATTACTTGTCCCTTGATTTCTCTCTCAGATCTCTGCTTTGGTGGGAGGACCATTGCACTTTCCCGTGCTTTGATGGTCCCATAGCCTCCGCTGGTAGCTTCTGAGCCTAGCACACCTGGGCCTGAGGAGGGTCAGCAAGAACCAAGGATTTGCTCATAGAGCCCTGTGGTGTTGGTAGGAATGGTGGGTGTGGGATGAGACTCGGGCTGAGCACCTAAGGTAGCACATTTTGTCATCAGAGTGAAAGAATACAGTTGGGACAATCCGCAGGTGGTGATGACATTTGCAATTGGTTATATGGTCACTAACCAGTTACATTCAGTCAAAACCCACTAATTTTGCCAACTTAAGTTGCTGTTAATATGGATAAAAGATAAAATCTTTATATGCCATCTGTAACAGACTGACCTGCTTTTACTTAATCTTCTTAGCTTTATTATTTTTGAAATCTTTGAACTGTTCTCAAAGTGAATACCTGCAAGTACTTTCTCATCTTAGCCTGATGGGCATGGGTTATGAGTCCCTATCTCTTTTTTTGGAAGAAGAGCTACTTTGACTCTTAACAATGGGGATACTTTCTGAGAAATGTGTCATTAGGTGATTTCATCATTGTATGAACATAGTGTACTTACACAAACCTAGGCTAGATGGTATAGCCTACTACACACTTAGGCTGTGTGGTATAGCCTGTTCCTTCTAGACTACAAAGCATGTTACTGTCCTGAATACTGTACCCAACTGTAACATAATAGAAAGTATTTCTGTATCTAAACAATGTAACTAATGTATCTAAACTATGTAAACATAGAAAAGATAGAGTAAAAATGCAGTATAATTTTACAGAATCACTGTCATATATGGGGTCTGTCACTGACTGAAATGTCACTATGTGGCACACAAAATGACATTTGAAATCTCATTATCTGGCTGGGTGTGGTGGCTCACACCTATAATCCCAGCACTTTGGGAGGCCGAGGCAGGGGAATCACTTGAGGTCAGGAGTTTGTGACCAATATGGCAAAACCTTGTCTTTACTAAAAATAAAACTAGTTGGGTGTGGTGGCTCACTCCTGTAATTCCAGCTACTCAGGAGGCTGAGGCAGGAGAATCACTTGAAGCAGGGAGGTGGAGGTTGCAGTGAGCTGAGATTGTACCACTGCACTCCAGCCTGGGTGACACAGTGAGACTCTGTCTCAAAACAAAACAAAACAAAACATAAAACAAAAACCCCAAAGCCAAAACAAAACAAAAACAAACAAAAAAGACGTCTTACTATCTGTGGTGAGTTTTAGGGTCTTGTTGAGAATTTTCAACTTGAGAGAATGGGGTGTGTCTATGGCCTTACCAGGAATTCCCGAAAGCCAGGAGGAAGAGCCAATGCTTTGGATGTTATTTAAGGAGGGCTACAGGATTGCTATGATCACACGGCTAGCTGTTAATCAGCATACTCATCATCACATTTTTTTCAGTCTTGGTAATAAGTAAAATTCCCTGTACCCTTTACCCTTTCCTCACCCTTTAACGAGGAAGCCTATCTTTTTTAGACCTCACAGATAATACAATAAATAAAATTCCTGTCATTTTCTTGGCTTACTACAAATTTATTAGGCATACAGGAGCAGATTATAATAAAGCCAGACCTCATCATTTCAGCCAAATTTCCCCTCAAGAACATCACTAGTCAAGCTCTTCATCTCTTAATCATTGGAAATAGGGTTATGAAGAAAGGAAAGATTGAGACAGCTGAGACACTTTTCATTGTTCTGATTTCATTATGCTGTCGAGACCTGCCTAGTTTATAGTCTTTGACAATCAATTATTACTCTGGAAAGTGATTATTAAACAGTTTATGGAATTATGGCTTTTTATGCTTGACTGTTCTGTTGCTCTTTAGGGTTAAGTGAAAAGGCTTATTAAATATCCATTTACAATGGAATCTTTGAAAATGTTAAATGGAATGCATAATTCATATCGGCTGTCGCTAGGACAAAGCCAAATCGGTTTAACTAAGTATCACGTTACAATGAAAGAGGGAGTAAGAGGCAGCCCTAATAGAACTAGTTCAGAGTAGCTAATGGGTCCAGATAATCAGAAAACCAAAGTAATATTAATAGTGGATTAGACAGGATGAAAGTTTATTTATGTCTTGTAAAAAATGGTCTTATAAAAAGGATATGTAATACCAATGTGGTGTTCCATAGGGCCAGGGATCCAGAATCCTGCCATTTGAGTGCTCCACTGACTCATCTGCATTCCCAAGGCCACCGTAAGGTCCAACATAGCTGCATCATTTATCACCTCTGCATTCTGGCCAGCAGGAAGGTTTTACACAAGAAAAGCATGTGTCTGAGATTGCACACCACTTCTGCTTGTATTTAATCTGGCAGAATTTAGCCATATGATAACATCCAGCTACAAAAGAGGATGAAAAATGAAATCACTATCCTGGACAGCCATATGCCAAGGTTCACATTATATTACTATGGAAAAGGGTAGAAGAAATAATGAGGTAGTTTCTGATATGGTCTCTATGGTGATAACCTCGTGTAGAGACTCTTGTGGCCAAAGTGTTATTCACTCTTCCAGCAAAGTTTTTTTTGAGCACCGGCAATATTTAACCCTGTGCTTGGCACTAAGTATGGAAATATTTTGTTATGCGACGGTTTTTAGCTTTGAGGAGTTAGGTAACATAACAAGGGAGCTAGCAGACAATGGAAAAGGTCAGAGAAAGCCCTGGGTTTAGAGTTAGATGACCTAGGTTGGGATCCTTGATTTATGATTTATTTGTTTCTTAAATTATTGGTGCTGCAGTTTTCTTATCTGTTCAATAGGGTTAATAATACTTACCTTGAAATACTGTGAGAATAAAATGTTCTTAAATAAGACAATACATGTTAAAATAGGCTGTATTTAAAAAGGCTCTTAGTACATACTACTACATTGCATCCCAGTAAGGTTGAACCAACTACTTACCAATTAGTAGGGAGTACAAGTCTGTTTCCCCACATCCTCGCCAGCTTTGTGCATTATGGTACTTTTCACTCTTTGCTAATTTGAAAGGCAAATTAGCAGTAGTTTTCCAATACTTTTCAACTGTGGAAACATTTCTTCAAATGAAATATTCAGTGAAAGTTTAATATCTCAAACATTTAGTAGCATGTCAGCAGTGTCTTAATTAGAAATGGAGGACCTGGTCCTACCTGCTCAATCCAGACTCTCCACAGCACACTCTTACTCTTTGGTCTTTAAAACAATTATTCATTCTTGCAGTGTTATTGGGTGCCTGTTGTATCTGGTGCTATACCAGATGCTTGGAAATGTCAGTAAATAAATGAAATCCTTGCTTACAATCTAGAGGGAGGAGGCAGAGTGTAAACAAATCAGTAATGTCTTAGGTGGCAATAAGTAACAAAAGGAAGAGTAATTTAGGACAGAGAGATAGAATAATGGGGGAGGGAGAGACAGTTAAATAAGATGATCAGAAAAGGGCCATAGGAGAACATGACATTTGAGCAGAAGTCTGAAGGAAGTAAGGGAACAAACCATCAAATTCATGTGTGAAGGAGAACATTCCAGGCAGTGAGAGGAGACAGTGCAAGTCTCCAAGGTAGAAATGTTCTGTGATGTTTGAGAAACAACAAAGTGGGGATCTTTGTATGGGGAGTATGATGGCAGATGATGTCACAGAGGTAGCCAAGAGCCAGATCAACTGGGGCAGTGGTTCTCAATACTATCAGACCCAGCACACTTTTCTTACTGGGTATGTTTTGCTCTTTTTAATATTCTGAACAAAATTTATAAATAATTATCTTTTACCTATTCATGCAATGTAAAAATTAATATAACACTCTTTTTGTAACGTACAGGAACAATGAGAGTGATATGTGGTTAAATAAATTATAAATGACTACACCAGAAGAAATATGAAGTTGTTAGCTGCTTTTATCTACCCATAGTGAATCTCTTTGGGTAGGAATATAAGGAACCATGATGTGTATGAAGGACTGGAAAATGAAATAGTGCAATTGGCACTATAATACATTAGGATTTATGGTAGCAGACTAGGCATATGTGTATATGATGAGAAAGTAGTAAATAACCTTACATGAAGTTGGAATGTATGCCAAGACCAGTTATAGACTTTTGAAATGGAGAAAATGAGCTAGGCCTCTTTATAAATGTAATGTCAACATAAATCTCTGTTGTGACATTGGACAAAGTGACAAAGTATCAGAAAACCAAACCAAACCAAACAAAATATCTCTCCCATCTTGAAATCTCAACGCATCAGAACATATTCAGTTTCTGGTGCTTAAAAGGACTTTGGAAGATATATCTTTCAAAAGATGATGAGACTATAGGATGGATAGGAAAAAAGAAAGTAATACAAGAAGACATGAAATAGACCTCTGTGGACAATTTCAGGGTAAAACAAAAACAACAGGCCATTCAAAATTAATAATTTCAGTATGTAACTTTCCCAATATAAATGTATTATTTTGCTAAAATATTAAAAAATTATATAGATTGGCAATAACATTTATTTTACAAACTTCATTAATGCAATATTCCTTATTCCCAAATTTTACTTGTCTCTGCTAATTTAATTATGGTTGGTTCTAAGTTTACAAAATGAACTTCATATATTCTTTGTATATATTTGTATATAACTGCCGCCAATGCAGAGTGAAACAGGTGTGTTGTTTTGGTGACTAAACTATTAGCATAGTTGCTATGATTTACACAGTAGTTGCATTTCTGGAAAATACAGAATGGGTTAAATGAGGGATATATTTTGTGTGTTTAAATATATAAAATGGAATTAGATTCCGGCCTCATCTATATATGAAACTTTTTTTTACCCACATGAAAGTCTTTCAGGACATGCATTTCTTTGTTTTGTGGACTGCCCTGTGAACTGCAGGATGTCTACTATATCCTTGGCTCCTTCTTGCCCACTAAATGCCAATAGCAGTTTCTCATTCTCGCAACCAAAAATGCTGTCTCTCCCATCCACTGGCCAGCAATTTCTAAATGTTCTCTAGGGAGTAGTACTGTCCCTTCTGAGAATCACTGATGTATAGAGTCTTGTAGCCCATGGCAAGAAATTTGGATTTCACTCTGAGTGATGGGGGAAGACGCTGGAGGGTTTTGAGCAGGGACATGACATGATCTGATCTTGTTTTAAAGGGATTATCTGACTACTGTGTGAACAATACATCATAGGTGGAAAATGGTAAAAGAAGGAAGATATGTTAGGCACCTGTGAAAATAATCCAGGTGAGAGATGATGGTGACTTGGGTCAATCATGGTGACAGTGGGAAGGATGAGAGAAATGGTCACATTCAGCATCTACTTTGAAGATTGCTTATGGTTTGTATGTGTGTTGCAGGGGTGGAAAGAGAAGAGGAGAGTCTAGGATGACTTTATGGTTTATGGTGTGTGTAGCTAACTGGTAGGACAGTTTCCATTTTCTGAGATGGTGAAGGTCAAGGGTGGGCAGCCCGATTGTGAAGTTGATTTTAGACATGTTAAGTTTGAGGTGCCTAATACACTTTTAAGTGGAGATATCAAATATGCATTCAGTTATAATTCTAGGGTTCAGGTGGGAGGTTAGGGTTAGAGGGGTAGGAAGTCATCAGTGATCAGATGGTATTTGAATTCATGAAACTGGAAGAGCTGACCCAGGGCATAAGTGTAGCTAGAAAGCAGAAGAGGCCTAAGGGCCCAAGGACATGCCACTGTTAGAGTTAGAGAGAAGTGGAAGGAACGAAAGAAGCTGAGGGGAACCTGGTATAGGAGAAAAACCAGGAGAATGTGTTTGGTGGAGACCAAATGAAAAAATTATTTCAAGAACGATGCAATAACTGTGTCAAATACTGTCAAGTCTAGTAAGATGAAGACTACAAGGTTTAACCATAGCGTTATAACTATAACATTAATATCTCTCTCTCTCTCTCACCCCTGCCCATCTTATAGATTTTATTGCTGTTGTACATGGGATGCATTTTGTATTTGCATTTTCAAATTGCTTATTACCATATTGGTTTAAATATGTTGAACTTGTGGAATTTCTTGTTTAATATGGTTGGTGTTTAATGAAAGTGGTGATAGTAGGAGTTCTTGTTTTATCCTTGACTTTAAACCAAAGACTTCTAGAATTTTACCACTAAGTATGTTGTTCACTATAGCTTTATGATAGATATTCATTATTAGGTTCACGTCCTTTCTCAACTTGCTAAGAATTTTTATCATGAATAAGCGTTGAAATTTGTTGAATACTTTTTCTCTTTAATCTGTTATTGTGACCTACTAGTTAATCTGAACTATCCTTGGATTCTGGGAAAAATGTTCTAGGTTACAGTATGTTTCTATACACTGATGATTTCTATTAGAGTTTTTGCATTTGTCTTCACAGGTGAGATTGAGTATTCTTTTTTTTCTTCTACTGCATTTGTCCACATTGGTTATCAAAGTTGTACTATCCTCATGTGTTGGATGTCTGATTTCTTTTTCTGTTCTCCAGAAACAGTTTGTACAAGAGAGGGATTATATTTTCCTTAAAAGTTTGGTAATTTTCACCTGTAATGTTGTCTGGGCTTGTGTCTTGGGTAAAGAGATTATAAAAAATAATCTTGGTTTCTTTAATAATTACTAATTTATTCAGGATGTTAATTCCAACGATCAGTTTTGTGACTCGTGTATTTCTAGATATTCTTTTTATTCATGTTTTCCCACATTCATTATCATGAAGTTATTAATAGATTGTTTCTTGTTATTCTGTGGCTTGACTTTTTGATTTTATAGCTGTAGAGTCTGTCTCAGCATGTAGTGGGTTTGAATCTCCGTTTGTAAACAGAGATGTGCAAGAATCATGTTTATTTATCTACAATTTGGAGATTCACACCTCCCCACGCCCCAGGATATATAGAGTTTCTTAAGATCACACGCCATGCTGGACACCTCTGTTGAGACATCCATACTTCTATCTGATGGTCCACTTAGGTCTTCCCAGCATTGGTAGTCCACACAGGTCTCTTCTGAGATGATATAATGCTCTACCTGCCTTGACATTCCGCAGGGCTATTTCTTCTCTGGGATCTTACTGCTTCCTGGAGTCTCCATGAGACGAAGTCCCAGGTCTTTTCTGTTCTTCCTTCCCACAAATGCATCTTTTGTTTCCTTTGGGCTTAGCCCTGGGGAGCTGGGTATAAGCCCCTAGCCCAGGAACCCCACAACATTTATGTTTTCTTCACCTCCCTGCCAACTTCCTCTGGGCCAGGAATTTAATTCATTTCTAACTGCAGAGAAAGGAAATGTTACTCAAACTCATTTTGTTTTCTCCCAAATCACTTGTCATTTATTCTTTCTATTCTACCTGGTTCCCAGGTTTTTGAAACCTGAAAGCTAGAAAGAGGCTCTTGTCTGTCATTTTATGTTCTGCAGTAGTGCCTTTTACCTGAGGCCATGGTCCTTCAGTGGTCTGTGTGGGTAAAGGGAGAATATTGGGTGTGTGAGTTGGAGGGAAACATTGGTGGATATTTCACAACTATCTCTTTAGCCTCTTCATTTGACAGATGGGGAGATGGAGTCTCCGGGAAGTAACTCATTTGCCAAGGCCATGTATAGTTGGTGGTGAAGCAGAGACCAAACTCTAGATACCCTATTACTCCTGTATTCTTTGATGTTATATATTGTCAAACAGTTATTTGAAACCCTTATGGAGTTTAGGTCCTACAATCCCATATATATTTCAAATAGATTTTTAATTACATTGTAACTGCTATCCTTAACAAATGAGTCATCTTTAGAGACTGACTTTTCTTGATAATTAGCGATTTAGTATTTTAAGGACAAGTAAGCTTTCTTATATGCTTAGTCTTTCAGAAGAAACACTTTCTAAAATCTGCTATGCTCGTTCCCCTTTGTGAAAGCAGGTGTTGCTTGTTCCTTCTTGCATTTCCATTACCTGGCACAGGTATGCCCCTGCAGAGGCGCTAAGTTGATCTTTTCCTTGAGGACAAAGGGCACCATTTTAGATGTCGATCCTCTATGCTCTACTGTGATACAGTGATGGCCCAAGATCTCACTGGGTGAGTGAAGCGTTTGCCCCCACACCCTGCTTTCAGCTGTGTTTTGAATTATTTTGTTTCCTTTTTTATAATTTTTGTTTCTTCCTCCTCATTAGGCCGACAGTTGGCTCCGTTTTGCAGTCAGTATTTTGGTTTGCTGTAAGTGCCCCTTCTCCCACAGCTCTCATCCTAATATCTTATTCTGTTCTGCCCTGGGCTTAGAAACTAGATAAATAAGCTTGGCTACATTGTTTGTAAAGTAAAAGTAAATAGCCTCCAAGGGAGGGCCTCAAAGCTTTCCTATGGGAAAGTGTGTGAGCTTCCTCTGCACCGGCCTTTGCTAACATCTCTTTTGCCTCCTCTAAAGACTTTTTTGCTTACATCCTGCTTCTTGTCTCTGCTGGATCCGTGAGGTCAGGTCTTTGGATGACTGCACAGTGGATAGGTGAAGAATAACAGCTTGTTTATTTTTTTTCTTATAAATTGACTCAGAGATACTGTAAAAATATTTTTGCATTTGAATAATCCATATTCTTAGTATAGCGCTATTAACTGGATCCTTTGCAAATCAGAATAAAAAATAACAGCCATAGAACCACAGAATACTTTTGGGCAATTTGGTTACTTACAATGCAAACTAGAACGCTGACCCTGGGGGCTTTTGAACCACAACTGTCAGTTTAAACAAAACTCCAAACCTAATTAAACATTTGTTGGATAGAATGCTAGTTTGAGAACTGGTTGGGCAGCTTTTAAAACTTAATGATGCAGTTCTTCACCAGAAAACATATAGAAGTATTAATACTTGGTACATATATTATTTAAGGCTAACTATAAGGACTTCATTTCATCACTTTTTAGACAGTGGAGAACAATTTCCTGCACACAAATTAATTGTAGTGTTTGTGAATTTTCTTTACTTAGTTGTTACATTATAAAATTGAAGTGAAGCTATTTCCCATACCCCCTCTGCCCCCCTTTTCCCTGCTCCTTTTCTTTTTCTTTTTCTAATTATTCTCTGTCAACACAATTCATATGTTGTTCTTAGATTCCTGTCACTATCTATTTGAATATTTAAATAACCATAGTCCGGCTTTTGAACTTTCACTTGGCTCTTAGAAGAAACTGAATATATGTACTGTATATGATACACACACACACACACACATATATACACATACACATATGTATTTTCATCCATGATTCATTTTTGGGTCATTAATGAAAACAATGAATTTTCCTCTCATAAATATTTATCAAGTACCTTCAAGATGCCACATATTAGAGATATTTAATCTCCCATATGTACATTTTAATGTATGAAAATAAAAGGAACATTTCTGCACGTAAGTTGTTTAGTGTGTCTCGGGTACAGAGGGTGCCAGGCACTGTGGTGCACACCTGTAGTCCCAGCTACTTGGGAGGCTTGAGGCTGGCGGATGCTTGAGGCCAGGAGTTCGAGGCTGCAGTGTGCTGTGATTGCTCCTGTGAGTAGCCACTGCACTCCAGCCCTGGCAACATAGCGAGACCCTGACTCTAAAAATAAAAAAAGTTTAGAGGGCACAAATGGGGCAAAGCCAGGGTAGGATGCAGAGTCTAGAGGGAGATGAAGCTGGAGAGACAGGCAGTGGTCAACGTGTGGCCATGGAAAAGTTTAGGTTTGATTCTGATGGCACTGGGCTGCCATTGGAGGATTTGAAGCAGCAAAGTGATGTGATACAACTAAAGTCTTTGACAGATCATTCCGGAGGCAGTGCTCACATGGACTGGTGGGCAGAGGAGTCAGGAGCTGAAGCCTTAATCCAGAAGGAAAGGAAGTATGTCTGAATTCAGGCAGGGCAGTGAGGCTGGAGAGCAGGGTATGGTTAAACAGGACAGCAAGTATTCAGGTGATGGACTCAGCATTAGGTGGTTGAAATGACAGTAAACCATTAGATTGAACCATATGAAACTGCTGTTTTTATAGGTAAAAAATGATCAGATTAGCAATTTTGTATGGTTCACCTTAATCCATTGCAACAGTTTGAAGAGGGATGGTGCACACCCGATCAGAGAATAATTTACAGTAAGACTGGCTATGATAGAAAGAAATTGGACTACAGCTGAAAGAGGTTATATAGGGATTTTCTTTTAAATGAATGTTTATATGATGAGAGGAATGATCTAGCAGACAGAGAGAGAGACGAAAGATGCAAGAAGTAGATTTAATTTTTGCTGTTGCTGTTATTATTTTAGTGCTTTATTTTTTGTTATATATTAACTTTTATTTTGATCAAAGTAATACACGAACATAGTTTAAAAAAATCATATAGTATGACTAGGCTTATTAAAGCAGTTCCTTGTCAAACCTTTTCACACCTCTCATTTGTACTCCCTAAAGACAACCACTTTCCAGCCTTTTAGTTATTTCATCTTATACATGCCTTTATATTCAAAATCATATCTTAATGATACTAGTTTCTGACTCCCCCCCGCCATTAGAGAAGACTTGTTGATTCCTATTATGGAATATAATGATTTATTGCTTTTACTAGCAACCACCCCTACCCATGGCACATGCACTTTCCTAGCTTCCCAATAGTAGCTAAGTATAATTTTTGATATCTGCAATATTATATTTAGGTAGATAACACAGGTAACATTTCCTTTCTCAAGTAGCTGCTTTTTCCTACAGTTCATGATTGCAAGCTTCATTTTTTTCATGAAATAATTTTCTATGTGTACATCACTAAGTTATCCCTAAACTCTTTATACACATGTAAATGTCTTCTTAAAATATCCAGACACACCAGGTAATCTCTCCTATTCTTTTTTTTTTTTTTTTTTTTGAGTTATTCTTCTTGGAACCCTTTGATCTCCTGGTATAATCAGGATTAATGGCCCTCTGGGCTTGCTGTTTAGCAGTGGCCCCGGCCTTTGCTTTCTTCTGTTGATTGGGTCCCATATCTTTCTCTTTCTTAATTTACTAACTCTACCAACAAAGGATACATGGGAACTATATATGACATGACATGAAGTGGCTCCTTTTTCATTTATTTGCGATGGGTCCTGAGTGGCCCTTTCATTTCAACATCCTTCAATTCTGGGAAATTTCCTTTTAAAATATTTTCCCCTTTGTTTTCTCAATTCCTACTTTCTATAACTTCTGTTATTTGGATGTTGGGGGTGTGGACTGATTGTCTTATTTTTATATATCTCTCCTATTTTCCTTTTTGTTCCCTCCTCTTCTTTTCTGAGAGGATATTTTCAATTTTATCTTGTTACTTTGCATCAAAGTATTAATTCCTGCTAGTATGTTTTATGTTTGACCCTTGCTGTCTTCTGCTGTGGTGTGGGAGAGATGTTACTGGACTGCGTGGAGGTGGATCTAGGGAGGCTGTTTTCCGTCCACTTGCACTATCAGTTTTGGAATTAGCTGCCTCCAATTCCTAAATCTGAGGTCTTATGATATGACTTGTTTTGCTTCTGGGTTTTCATTTTAGTAAAATATAGTTACATTTCTTAAAGAGTTGTTGATAAAATAATAAAATATTTGCAAGACATTCTCTTGTCAACGTACTCATGTTTGTTGTTGTTTTTAAGGTACACCTTTTTTATGTATTTATACACTGTCAACTTAACTGCATGCATTACAATAGTCAGTCACAAGAATAAATAACCATCTTGTAGAATACATTTTGAGGTTCTTACTGTCTATCGAGTCATGTCCAAAATAAACTTCCTTTTATATATTTGTCCCCAATTAGAAGAGTGTTTATTTAAAGCAATGTCTTCTTATGGTTAAAGCTTGTCTAAGAAAATTGTTTCTATAGATGCTTAATATAGTTTGCATGTGTGTTCATGCCCAAATCTCATATTGAAATGTAATCCCCAATACTGAAGGTGGGGCCTGTTGTGAGGGGACTGGATCATGGCGGTGGTTTTCTCATGAATGGTTTAGCACCACCCCGCGTGGTACTGTCTTTGAGATAGCGAGTGAGTTATTGTGAGATCTGGTTATTTAAAAGTGAGTAGTTTGTAACTCAAAGGATAAATGCTTGAGGGGATGGATACCCCATTTTCCATGATGTGGTTATTTCACATTGCCCCATAAATATATATACCTATGTACCCACAAAAATTTTAAAAATAATGAAAAAAAATTAAAAGTATGTAGCACCTAACCCTTCACGCTCTTGCTCCTGCTTTTGGAATATGGTGTGGGTGTTCCCCCTTTGCTTTCTGCCATGATTGGAAGCTTCCTGAAGCCTCCCCAAAAGCAGATGCCACTATGCTTCCTGTACAGCTTGCAGAACCGTGAGCCAATTAAACCTCTTTTCTTACAAATTACCTAGTCTCAGGTATTTCTTTATAGCAATGTGAGAAAGGACTAATACAATGCTTTTCAGAAATACTTTCTTTATAGAAAATATATTAAATGTAGCCTTAAGAAAATAGAAGTTAGAACTGACAGAATTATCACTCCGGGGGTAAGCAGCTCAGGGATAAATTTTTCTCCTTTTTAATTTAATCTCACGTTTTTAAGAGAAAATATATAGTTGATATCCAGACAAAATTCAAATTATTTTAAATAATAACACTCCCAGAATATGGCCAAGTCAGGTATTTGAATCTTTGAAAAATGTTGTTTTCTAATGCATAAGGGATGATGTTAGGTTTCATAATCAATTTATGTTAATCTGAAGATTATGCTTTCCCATTTATCAATTTGTTCCTTCCATTATTTTTAAACTGATACTAAGTGCATGATTTTAGTACCCTGGGAATGGGTTTGGGAATACTGAGAGGGAGTTATTTTGGCTGCTCTTAGCATGTGCATTACAGTTACTGCCACCGACAGCTCTCATTCCCCCAGCAGTCAAACTACTTGCTTGTCCGGTGTAGCAGGCCCAGAGATTTTGACACAAAGACCGGAAAAGCAAGAATTATGGCCAAATACCACCCTTGAATTATTATACTCTAAAGATAAATATTTATGATAAAACATAAATTGATAAATATATTTATCTAAATAGAGAAACTACAAAGACCCTAGAAGAAAATCTAGGCAATACCATCAGGACATAGGTATGGGCAAAGATTTCATGATGAAAATGCCAAAAGCAATTGCAACAAAAGCAAACATTGACAAATGGGGTCTAATTAAACTAAACAGCTATTCCACAGCAAAAGAAACTATAATCAGAGCAAACAGATAACCTACAAAATTGGAGAAAATTTTTGCAATCTGTCCATTGACGAAAGTCCAATATCCAGAGCTTGCCAGGAACTTAAATTTACAAGAAAAAAACAAACAACTCCATTAAAAAGTGAGTGAAGGACATGAACAGACACTTCTCAAAAGAAGACATATTTGTGACCAGCAAACATGTGGAAAAGAGTTCAACATTACTGATTATTAGAGAAATGAAAATCAGAACCACAATGAGATACCATCTTATGCCAGTTAGAATGGCTATTACTAAAAAGTCAAAAAACAACAGATGCTGGAGAGGTTGTGGAGAAAAAGCAATGCTTTTATACTGTTGGTGGGAGTGTAAATTAGTTCAACCATTGTGGAAGACAGGGTGGCAATTCCTCAAAGACCTTGAGGCAGAAATACCATTTGACCCAGCAATCCTATTATGGGATATATACCCAAAAGAATAGAAATCATTCTACCATAAAGATACATGCATGAAAATGTTCATTGCAGCACTATTCACAATAGCAAAGACATGGAATCAACCCAAATGCCCACCAATGATAGACTGAATAAAGAAAATGTGGTATATGTACACCGTGGAATACTATACAGCGATAAAAAGAATGAGATCATCTCCTTTGCAGGGACATGGTTGGAGTTGAAAGCCTTTATCCTCAACAAACTAACGCAGGAACAGAAAACCAAACACCACATGTTGTCACTGATAAGTGGGAGCTGAATGATGAGAACACATGGACACACTGAGGGAGAACAACACACAGTGGGGCTGGTCAGTGGGTATGGGGGGAGGGAGAGCACCAAGAAGAACAGCTAATGGATGCTGGGCTTAATACCTAGGTGATAAGATGATCTGTGCAACAAACCACCATGGCACGTTTACCTATATAACAAACCTGCACGTCCTGCCCATGTACCCATGAACTTAAAATAAAAGTTGAAGGAAAAGAAATGATGAATTAGCAAAATTAACCTTCAGCATCTTGAAGAAAAAGGGCTATGTGAGACGAACACAAGCAAGTTCAGCAGGGCCAAGCTGAGCTTGTGATGAACTGGCTAGTTAATATTTAGGGACTGTACCTCTCCTTAAGCCCAGAATCACACTCTTTGTGATGAGATACTCAAACTCCAGGATTCCACCAGGAACTGAAACTGACCTTAAAGCAGCTAAATCAAGCTTGTTCTCTCATGCATATGCCAGAGCCTTGATTTAGCATTACTTCTTTCCCTCTTCTACCTCCAAAATACAGAGTTTACCCTATAGGAGCTAAACGAATATAGGATTACTAAACAACACATGAAATAATTCTAAGTGTAAATTTGATTTTAGATCATCCATCTATATTATACTGCAACTTGCAAAAACAATGATTTGCAGTGTTTCAGAGAGTCCTTGGGTCCTGTGGAGGGGTGAGGGCAGGAATAAGTGGGTAGGCTGTGGTCCTTCCAGCAGCCTCCATCAGCCTTCACCTGATTGCAACATTCCCCATCGATCTACTTTATACACTGGGCCTCCAAGTATGAGTTTACTTGACAGATAGGTCCTACCACTTATAAAAGGTGAAAGTGGCCAGGCTCAGTGGCTTATACTGTAATCCCGGCACTCTGGGTGGCTGAAGTGCGAGGACCACTTGAGCCCAGAAGTTTGAGACCAGCCTGAGCAACATAGTGAGACTCTGTCTCAAAAAAAAAAAAAAAAAA
The DNA here is from genome assembly GCF_047675955.1 of Chlorocebus sabaeus. Classification (NCBI taxonomy): domain Eukaryota; kingdom Metazoa; phylum Chordata; class Mammalia; order Primates; family Cercopithecidae; genus Chlorocebus; species Chlorocebus sabaeus. The sequence goes on from NC_132927.1 coordinate 14,120,708, forward strand.
AAAAAAAAAGAAAAAGAAAAAGAAAAAAGATGAAAGCCATGGATGTAAAGTATAGTTTTAATATTCTTAATTTTCCAGTGTTATAGCAGTTTCCTGGAGCAATGCAGGTAGAGTGCCTGGTCAGGCCACTGAGGAGATTCCTTGCTTCTCTCAGAGGGTGGCTCTTTTGTCATACTGCCCATGAACTCCTTTAGGAGAGAAAAGGATGGGAAGTAAGGAAAGATACCCTCAAAACTTGTTTGCTCAATCTGTGAAATTTATCCCCTTTTTGTTACGTATTACCCATATCCTTTGAGGGTTTAGGTGGGGGAAAGACAATTACCCAACCCTGTCCTGGTAATGTCCACAACAATTCAGGGCTCTCAGGGTTCCAAAGTTACACTGTGGGCTGGGACCAGGGATGCATTTTGACTTTGGTGGGCCTCAGGCACTTTTGCCTTTGGGGGCACTTCTTACCATAAAAATACTGAAAAAAAAATTTTATGACTATGTTGGTATAAAAGTAAATATTATCCAGGCTGATTTTATTATTATATATTCATTATTACTATATATATTTTTCTTCTGATTTTTTATTTTTATTTTTTTAACTCATCCTCCATTATTGGACATTTATTATATCTAATTTTTTACTTTTATAAACCACGCTGTTTTCTTTTGATTTTAAAAGAAATTAAAAATAAAACATTTTTGTGGGTCCTTAAAAATATCACAGGCCCTAGGCACTGTACCTACTGAGTCTACTAGGTAAGTCAAACCTGCTTGGGACAGGGAGATTAGGTTGGGGGAGGAGGACTCCTCTTCATGTCTTCGTGGGACAGTTTTAAGTTAATTGGTTCTTTCGTATTTCACTTATAGTACCCACATACTCATTTTCTGTTTCCCTGCCCCCTGCCCAGCACATTAATATTATGAATCAGAAGTGAATGTCATGTGGTGGAACTGGAGACAAATCAGAGAGACGGAATCCCATCCTTTCCCAGAAGACCGAGGTTTTCGTATGGGGCTCTGCTCATCAAGCTTAACTTCTTCGTTGGTTGGGATGTTTTCCCAAGTGACTCTCCATCACTCATGCAAATGAGATTTTGGAAAGTCTGCCCCATCAGACTTTGTCAGACATGCCCAAACATGTTCAAATCCCAGTTAGACTCAAGACAGGGCTCCCTATATTTCAAAAACGTTAGGGTTATTTTTATTAATCTTTCCCTTTGATCTGTAAGAATACCTTTAAAAGATGAAGAATGAGAATAAGGGGTGTTTATAAGTAGATAGTCTTATTTCCACTGTCTGTGCTTTAAGTTAGGCTCTTATCAGCCTTCACTTGGATCCTTACAGTGTCTTCAGGACCAACTTTCAGTTTTTACCCCCACCGAAGTTTATTCACCAGACACTAGTATTAATTTACTTTAAAATTTGGCTAGGGCTGGGCGTGGTGGCTCACGCCTGTAATCCCTGCACTTTGGGAGGCCGAGGCAGGCAGATCACAAGGACAGGAGTTTGAGACCAGCCTGGCCAACATAGTGAAACCCCATCTCTACTAAAAATACAAAAATTAGCCGGGCATGGTGGCACGCGCCTGTAGTCCTAGCTACTTAGGAGGCTGAGGCAGGAGAATTGCTTGAATCTGGGAGGCAGAGGTTGCAGCGAGCTGAGATCGTGCCACTGTACACCAGCCCTGGTGACAGTGTGAGATTTCCTCTTAAAAACAATTTTTTTTGGCTGGATACCTCCTGACTACAGGATATAGTCTAATTCCAAACTATGGATAGCATAGAGGGTTCTTCATAATTTGACCTTACTAGCATTGTTTTTTTTTCTTTTTCCTTCTAATTTATTCACCAGTTGTATCAGTTGGTTAATGCTATGTAACAAACTCTCAAAACTAAGGGCTTAGTACCAAACAATATTATTATAGCTCTCACCTTTGTGGATTGGCTGGAGTCAGCTAATCTAGGCTGGGTTTTATTCTGGCTGGAGACTTTAGCTTGGTCAGCTCTGTTCCATGTGGCACATCGAGACCAGGGACCTCCATGCACTTTTATCCCCCTGGAACTAGTGAATTGACTAGGCATGCACTTCTCATAGTAACAGAAGAAGTTCAAGAGAGCAACCTGCAAGCTGTTGAGTCCTAGGGTAGGAATTGGTGCATCATTACTTTTGGCCCATTTTACTGGCTAAAGCAATAAAATGAATAAATCCAGAGACACATGGTTACATCCAAAGTCAGGAGGCAGGAAAATAAACTTTGCTTCTTGACGGAAAAAAAACTGCAAAGTCACATGGCAAAAGGTGTGGATAGAGTGAGAGGTGAAAAATTGAGGCCGTTAATACAAAATTTACCACACCAGCCATCCACTGAATTTTAAAATTTCCTGAACACACCATGTCTGTTTATGAAAGGAATGATAAGGATTCATTCCAGGTGACTGAGTCATGAGGAACCTTGGAAAGTTTATTATTGCTAAAAGACTGTTGGGGTGTCTCTTGCTTCTTGGTTCTATGACTTCTTTGGTCCTTTCCTCACTGATTCTGTTAATCCAGACAGCCTTTCCATACCTCCTACATAATAAGAGTCTGTTCCTGATGCTTCCAACTGAAAACCTTGACTGAATACTTTGATAACTTGAATAATCTCATTGCTTCTGCCCAAAGATTGTCTCTCTTGAGAAGTGAGAGAAGGGAAATGAAAGAAGTGAATAATGTGGTAAATGTTTCCATAGCTTCATATAAATGAAATTAATGGATTAATTTCCCTTTTGAATTAGAATCTGGCTGTGAGCAAAACCATGTTAGAGCACCAAATAAGCACACAACCACAGGGCTCATCACTACCCCTTGGAAGTACAGCTGGGGATGAGGAGTGAGGGAGCCAATGGGAAGATGCTTTCCATCCTAACCCTGTTTGAGTACAGTAAGTGGCACATGTGCACCTGCCTCAGGGGAAGAGAAAGGATCTGAAAATCAATCTAAGGAGTGTTTCTCTACTTGCAGTGCTCTTTGTATCCACTGGACACATTTACTTTCTACTTCTCTCTTAAGAACTATTTTAAGGAAGTGCCGCCTTCTATTCTAAATATAATATTCCCCCCCTTGCCCCAACTCCTTGGTACAAGTTTACTTTGTGTTTCTCTTATGACATGCATTTTTGTTATTTATCTACACATCAATATATATGTTCATCTAGGCTGTGACTACCTAAGTGATCATAATAGACTTTTGTCTTTCTATTTTTAGTAGGATGGATCAAATGAATGCTGAATTTGTTTTATAAGACCATAAACAATCTGGAAGCAAGATTATTTATCTTTTGCTTTTTTATCCTTCACATCACCTCATATAATTCCTTGGACTTAGTAGTCACTCTATAAATAAATATTTGTTGAATGATGTAAACAAAAATATGCTTACTCTTGAGGCTCTGAATTTTATTATTGAAGTATTTATTTATGTTATTAAATCCTCTGTGAGATTAGGAGGCTTAAGAGAATATTCTTATGGATTCTTCTGAAAATTTATCATTTCCTCTCCCAGATCCATATGAGAAAAATTTGGAAGAGATGGAATTTAGTATAGAGAAGAGATAACTGATGGCTGATTATTAATGCTCTTTCACAGGTGATATGAATCAATCACTCTTTATCTTAATTAGGGAAGGTATATGTATTCTCTAAAATACAAACATAGGTTAGATGTTATTAAATATAGATTTCTGTTTGTTAGGGGACTTACAGAGTTTCTCTCGTTGGCTTTAATAATAGGACAAAGAACTATGTTCTTGGTGTGGGCTTATGACAAGTTCTGCCTCTAGAAATCTCTTTAATTTTCTGTAATTCCATATTTTTCACAAATACTGTAGCAATGATACATGGAATGTGTCTTTCAAAGTTACTGACAATATAGTGAAATGTTAGATGATTAAATATATTTCCTGATATTTGGGATAATAATGTGGGACAAAGGAGGGCATATTAAGTATTACACAGTATGTTTTGTTAACACTTGTACTTTGCATTTTTCCTAAGGATCTAGTACAAACTACCTCACTTCTTTTTTTTTTCTTTTTGAGCCTCCTTCTGTTGTCCAGGCTATAGTTCAGTGGCATAATCTTGGCTCACTGCAACGTCCACCTCCCAGGTTAGGCAATTCTGGTGCCTCAGCCTTCCAAGTAGCTGAGATTACAGGCGTCCACCATCATGCACGACTAATTTTTGTATTTTTAGTAGAGGCGGGGTTTCACCATGTTGGCCAGACAGGTCTCGAACCCCTGACCTCAAGTGATCTGCCTGCCTCAGCCTCCCAAAGTGCTGGGATTACAGGTGTGAGCCACTGTGCTGAGCCAAACTACCTCGCTTTTTAATGGGTTTTATAAAGCAATAGATATCTTTTAAGAAGGCTAAGAACAATTACACAATAATAGGTAATAATGAAGAAACACATACCCAAATAATAAAAATTATGAGATTTTGAGATTTTAGGTTCTTTAGGAAATGCCATGAAATATCTGAAGAGCTAGAGTTTTTAAGCCTTTTTAAAGTTATTTATTTCTGTGCAACAAATCACCCCAAAATTTAGCAGCTTGAAACAATGAACATTTATTTCACACAGTTTTTGTGGGTAGGGAATCTAGGAGCAACTTATCTATGTAATTCTAACCTGTGGGGTTGTGTCAAGATCTGGTCTGGGGCTGCTATCATTTGAAGACTTGATTGAGACTGAGGGATCTGCTCCCAGGATGTCTCAGTCATAAGACTGGCAATTTGGTGCTGGTTGTTGGCAGCAGACCTCCCCACAGGACTGCTTAAGCGTTGTTATCACATGGCAGATGACTTCCCCTAGAACAAGTCATCTAGAGAGGGCAATGCGGAAGTTGCCATATATTTTTTTTTGAAATAGCCACACACTGTACTTTCTGCTATATCTTATTGATTACACAGGTCTGTCCTATTCATTGAGGAGGTGACCATTCAGGAAGTGGGAATCATTGGGGATCATCTTGGACAATGGTTACTAGAGCCTTTTTGAAATAAGATCTGCAAGTGGTACTACAAATGTTTTTGTTGAATGTCAGGATAGGTGAACACATATTAATTTATTGAATTTTATATTAGTTAGTATTAATTAACATTTTTGAATGGTTTTACAGTAGAAAACATTTAAGAAAATTAATGGAATTTATTATTTGATTCAGGAACAGCAAAAACAGTGTTTTTGAGATATAGCGTCATTTGAGAAGACATAACAAATATGTTTTCGTCCTTCCTCAGTGATATGATTTGGCTCTGTATCTCCACCCAAATCTCATCTTCAATTGTAATCTCACATGTCGAGGGAGTGTCCAGTAATCCCTATGTGTTGAGGAAGGGAAGTGATTGGATTTTGGGGTTGGTTCCCTCATTCTGTTCATGATAGTGAGTGAATTTTTATGAGATCTGATGGTTTTATCAATGTATTTTTTTCCTGTGTGCTCGCACTGTCCTGCTGCCTTGTGAAGAAGGTGCCTGCTTCACCTTCCACCATGATTGTAAGTTTCCTGAGGGCTCCCCAGCCATGCAGAACTGTGAGTCAATTAAATCTCTACAAATTACCCTGTCTCGGGCAGTTCTTTGTAGGAGTGTGAAAACAGACTAATACACTCAGTTTGTGTCTTGGGAATTTTAGTTTTATGGAATACTGTTGACTAAATAAACAAAAGAGGTATATGAACTTTCAAAAATCATTGATATAGATCCATAATTATTTTCATGTGGTCTTATATTAAAATATGAGGTAAGAACTGCATTTCCTCTCCCTCCATCCCTTGACCCAGAACCCAGCTCTTCTTCACATTTATTTTTCACTAGCATAACTAAAACTGGTGCATTCTCTGATATTTATACTCTTATCCTCATCTCTCTAAATAAATTAGATTCCTATTGAACTTGGAGCCTGTGCATAATAATTACGCTTGATTAAATTTAGTGCTTTGCATTTTGAAAAACATTATTCCTAGTCTGTTGTTTTCATCTCTCTAACTAACTGAAACTTCTTGAGGGAAAGAATCTTGACTTATATTTCTCTTGGATTCCTAGCCCTGGAGTGCTGTGGCACAGTGCTGCTTGCATAGCTCGTCATAACTCACTCAACAGTTGGTATGTAATTCAAAGGGATGTCGTACCTGAAATATCAGATGCTATAACCTAGAATCAGGCATATTAACTTAGATTTCTCCATAGCCTTCTGAAACAAAAGGTCTGGATTTTTTGTTGTCTTTTCTAGTATGAATGTCAAGGAATAAAGAATGGTGCATTGCTCAACCATTGGCTTTATCATATTCTGGAAATATTTTTTCTGATTGCATTGCATCTGTTTTGGATGACCTGATTTAAACAAGCTTTTCATGAATGCCTCATTTTTTTTTTTTTTTCTAAAAGCACTGTAGTTTTCTTTCATAGGGTAGCTAGCAGAGAAGTGATATTATAAAAAGTAGAAATTTTACTTGAAGCCCAAAAATGTTATGTTTCTGGAACTACTGTAGTTTTTTAACAGATTTAAGTAATGGACTATGTTCTGTTAGGACTTTGCGCAAAAGATGGTGTACACATTTAGTTATAGAGAGTGCCTGTAGCAATTTTGATATTTAAATTTATATGGCAGCTGTTCAAATTCCATTTCTTTTTTCTTTTTCAAATCACATTTTAGAGCCAACAGGTCTATGGAATACAGGGTCCAGTCACCCAGAACAGTCATATAAATGTTTAATTTAAAGAGTCACAAGGGGTAAGAACGGATGTCAAACAGCCCTGATACATTCTTGTGCCTGTAAGGAGGATTCCACAGGCCAGCGCCATCAGGGTTTTGCCTGCAGGAAGCAAGAGAAAGTTAATGCAGATCAGGACAGTTTCTCAAGAAAGTAACCTGTGTGGACAAATATTGTTTAGGGCCATACAATGCCTTTTCTTTCCTTCTTTCTAAACCTTGAACTTTACAGTAAGTTATCTAAAAGCAGTGCAGCTTGACTAAGTGCTGATGAAATCATAAAAGGGTATATTTTAGAAACACTCTTTTGGCCCATGCTATTTGGGCCAGTGTCATTTCGGGAGAACCTGGATTGCATGACGAAGAGTAGAGGGCAGCTGCTGTCTCTACTCGTTCTTTTAATGATGATTGAGAAAATACTGGGTCTGCCTAACAGGGCATAGGAACACTGCTGCTTCTGTTGCTGTCCATCTGCTTGAAGCAGTTTAGGGAAAAGACCATGTGGTCTGTTTGTTTTGAATACTAAACAGCACCCTTTAAGCCTCAAAGCTTTGGTTTCAGTGTCTGTGAAATTTGGGCGTCCTTCAGGTTTTATTGATCCTTCAAGGTCCTTCCAGCTTGGACATTTTGGATTCTGTTACACGCTTTAGGTGGAAACTGCTCTATGAAACACATTAAAAAAATGTATCCAGGATTGTGAAGCTGGACCGCTTAGAGCTTTATAAATTTTCAATTGTTTGTGGAGTTAAAAAATTTTGTTTAACACTTTGGCAGACTTGTGGAGAATGTAGAAATAAACTACTAGTTACAGTTTATAACTCAGGGAGAACAGTAGAATTAATGCACGTTAAACAAAATACTAATTGTATTACTTAAAATTTTTCTTTTTGATTTTTTTTCTTAGTCCAACATCCAAATTTTCTGATTCAAGTCAATTTTTATGTCTCAGTCAATTGTTTTTTGTTTTCTTCACATTTCCTAAGGCACTGTTTTACTAGTTTATAATTTTTGTTACTCTCAGGATTTTGTTCCTTGTCTCATTTTCTAAATTTCTGAGTTTGGTTTTGGTGAATTGATTTTCTGTCTGAATAACTCTAAAGATTATTTTGGGAATTTTAGGTTTATAGTAGTACCTCTTCAAGTAACAGTTATGTGGTTAGTTCATTTCTTATAATTATGTTCTTTTCTGTTTCATATCTAGAATTTCCAGTATAATGTCAAATTATGGTGGTGCCAATAGGGATCCTTATTTTGCTTTTTATTTTAACATGAACAAAAACTATTATTATGTATAAGACACTTTCTGTTTGCATGTATTATATCATTTAATCCTCATAATAAGCATATGAGGTATGTGCTAATATTATTCCCATTTTACAAAATTGAGAGGTTGAGTAATTTGCTTGAGAATGTCCTAAAGTGACCAAGTCAAGATTTGAAACCAAAACCTAAGCATGTGTGCTCAACCACGTTATCATTCCACCTTCCATATGATTTTCACTTGAGAGTACCATGAAGATCATTGTATGTTTGTACATTTGACTTATAAATTAATGGATTTCCTAATGTTGAATAAGTCACATTATTTTTACTCTCACCTGTTACCTCTACATCCATTTGTGTTTCTTTGCTATTAAACTTTAGATCCAACACTAGCAAAATTATTGTTGTCAATAAAACATTTTTTTACATTACATGTCTTTTTTTTTTCTTTTTTCTTTTTTTTTTTTTTTGAGACGGAGTCTCGGTCTATTACCAGGCTGGAGTGCAATGGCGAGAGATCTCGGCTCACTGCAACCTCCGCCTCCCTATGTGTCTTTTTTAAATGTCAAGTGTGAAGTTTATTTCTCTGGCTTTACTAGACTATAGACAAACAAAAATAAGTCCTTATGTCGTTGGGCAATGTAGTAACTATCATGTATAAATTTTACTGCTATATTAGTTAAAAATGTCTAAGGAGCAGGGAAATGACATTTGTCGTGTACCTACTATTTTCAAGTGCTCATCATATCCAATTACTTTTTTTTTTACACTGAGGTGAATTCACATAAAGTAAAATTAACCATCTTACAATACACAATTCGGTGGCATCAACATTTCCAATGTTGAGCAGCCATCACCTTCATTTAGTTTCAAAACCATTTCATCCTTCCAAAAGGATACGCTATACACATTAAACAGTCATTCGCCATTCTCCGTACCCCTCAGGCCCTGGCAACAACAATTTGGCTTTGTTCTCTATAGATTTACCTATTCTGGGTGTTTCATATAAATGGAATCATACAATTTATGACCTGTGGTGTCTGGCTTCTTTCAATTATCATAATGTTTTCAAGATTCATCCAACATCATGGCATACATCAGTACTTCATTACTTTTGTTGGTTGAATGGTATTCTATTGTATGGATATACCAAATTTTGTTTATTCATTCATCCATGAATGGACATTTGGCTTGTTTCCACCTTTTGGCTATTGTGAATAGTGCTGCATCGATGTACAAATATCTATTGAAATACCTGCCTTCAGTTTTTTGGGGCATATTCCTAAAAGGGAAATTGCTGGGTCAATTGGTAATAGTATGCAAGTTTTTGAGGAACCTCCAAACCTTTCCACAGTGGCTGCACCATTTTACATTCCTGGTAGCAGCGTACAAAGATTCTAGTTTCTCTGCATCCTAGTCAAGTCTTGTTATTTTCTTTTTCTTGTTTTTTTTTTTTTTTTTTTTTTTTTTTTTATTGTAGCCATCCTAGTGAGTATAAAGTGGTAAGTGGTATCTCATTGTGATTTTGATTTGCGTTTCCCTGATTATTTGTATTGGTCATCTTTTCATGTGCTTGTTGGCTTTTGTATATCTTCTTTGGAGAAATGTCAAAAATACTTTGCCCATTTTTTGACTATATAGAAATGAAAATTTGTTGTCTATCTCCTGTGATTATATCCTCACTTTCGCCAAATAATTCACAGAGTTTTATAATTCACAACAGAGAATTAGTGCTATGACTTCCAGAATATTCTTCTTGTATGTTAGTGTCAAAACTCTTTCAAAGGAAAGAATACTAGACAATTTTCTGTTGCATGGTGGTATTAATGACAGTGATTCTGAGACTAAAAAACTTGCTTTTCTTGTTTGGGAAATGCTTAATTGAGAAATGCCAAAGTTGTTGACACTAAAGAATGATTAGTTAGAGGATCATGGTCAGAGATAGTGGTGGCCAGGACACTTACGACTAGTAGGAAGAGGGAGGGAGTGAAATTCTTAAGCTGAATAATCAGGGTATTTCCTTTGAAGCTTCTTTCTGTTGTTTTTTTCTGCGTTAAAAACTGCTTGTGTTATTGCCAAAGAGTATTATTAACTTCAAAGCCAGGAGTTCATTGCCCATTTTAATTTTTTTGGTCTTTTTGTTGACTTCTAAGACTTCCTTATATATTCCTAATATTAGACCCTTGCAGGCAAATGATTTACAAATATTTTCTCCCATTCAATGGGTTGCATTTTTACTTTCTTCATAGTGTCCTCGATGCACAGAAGTTTTAAATTTGGTAAAATCCAATTTGTCTATTTTTTCTTTGGTTGCTTATGTTTTTGTTGTTATATCTAAGAAGCTATTGCCAAATCCAAGGTCATGAAGATTTATTCATATGTTTTGTTCTAAGAATCTTACAGTTTATAGGTCTTACATTCAGGTATTTGACCCATTTTTAGTTAATTTTTATATATCATACGAGATAGGGGGCCAACTTTATTTTTTTTGCAAGTTGATATCCAGTTGCCCCAGCACCATTTGAAGAGTATATTTGTTTCCCATTGACTGTTTTTGGCACCTTTGTCAAAAGTTGATTGACCATGGGTTGGATGAGTTTATTTTTGGACTCTCACATTTATTCCATTGATCTAGATGTCTATCCTTATATTAGTATCACATGTTTTGATTGTTGTAGTTTGATAGTAAATTTTGAAATAGGTAAGTGTGAGTCCTCCAGTTTTATTTTTCCTTTTCAAGATTGTTTTGCCTATTCAGGGGAACTTTCAATTCCATTGACTTTTAGGATCGGTTTTTCTAGTTTTGAAAAAAAGGCCCTTGGGTTTTTGATAGGGATTGCAAAGAATCTGTAGATAGCTTTGGGGAGTCTTCCCATCTTAACAATATTAAGTCTTTCAATCCATGGACATGGGATACCTTTCCTTTCATTTAGGACGTCTTTAGTTTCTTTCAGGAATATTTTATACAAGTCTTGTGCTTTTTTGGTTGAATTATTTCTAAGTATCTTATTCTCATTTATGGCATTTTAAATGGAATTGTTTTCTTAATTTTGTTTGTAGATTGTTCATTGTTTGGAAATAAAACTTATTTTTATGTAATTTCCCTGTACCCTACAACTTTAGTTGTAAGTTTTTTTGTATTCTTTATGATTTCATAAAGAATACTGTATATGTGTAATCTAGTAAGTTTTTTTGTATTCTTTATGATTTTCTGTATATGTGTAATCATATTCATTTACAAATAAAGATATTTTTTAGAATTACTGGTTTTTATTATTCTGATGACAGTGAACTTTGGGCAGTGTTCTTTGTGTGTTTCTGCTCAGAGGACATTGAACTTAGGAGGTTTGTAGTTGTCATGATATTTGGAAAATTTTTGGCCATTTGTGTGTGAATGTTTTCAGTCACTCTCCATATCCCTTTCTGGAGCTCCAATTAAATATATGTCCGACTGAGTATTCATTTTATTTTAGTTTTCTTTCTCTCTGTGGTTCATTTGGCATGGTTACTGTTGATAAGGCTTCAGGTTAACTGACATTTTCTTCTGCAATGTCTTTTTGTTCTGTTAATGCCACTCAGTGAGAATTTTATTTTAGATGATGTATGTTCTATCTAGAGATGTCACATTTAATTCTGTTTCTTAAGTTTGCTCCTCTTTATGCTTACATTTTTATTTAATGTTGAACACTTATAATATTTATATTAGAAATTTAAGATCCTTATTTGCTAATTCCAAAATGTATGTCATTTTTGGGTCTTTTTGTATGATTTTCTTCCTGGTTATGTATCACATATTTGTGCTTCTTCATGTGACCAGCAACTTCTGATTGGATGTTGGACATTATGAATTTTGCATTGGGTTTTATTGACTTCCTTTAAAGAGTGTTAGAGTTTGTTATGATAGGCAGTTAAGTTACTTGAAGAACAGCTTGATTTTTTTCAAGAATTATTTTAAAGCATTGTTAATGTCCACAGTAGTCTTTACTCAAGGGTTAATTTAGCATTACTACTAATAGATGATCCTTTTGGCCTTTATAATGAATGTACCACGTATCTTGCATGTCTGGTGGGAGACCTAATGAATCCCAACCTTGTGTGAGCTCTGGGAATTGTGGCTTACAGCTCCTTGGTAATTGTTTTCTTCCCTGGCAGGGTTTCTTTGTCTAGCCTCGTGGGTTTCCCCATTGCATGGGCAGACTTTCAGCCAAAGACTCAAGGACCCTATGCCGATTTCTGGAGCTCTTTGTCTGTGCAGTGCCCTCATCTCCACACTGTTCCTTACAAATTCTAGCCCCTTCGTCCTCCTCTCATCTGATCTATGTCTCTTCAATTTAGTAAGATACTTGGGCTCTGTTTGGTTTCTGCCTTTTTGTGCCATGTTCTGGAAATTGTGTCAGGCAGAAATCAGGTAATTGTAACTCTTACCTTGTTTCCATTCTCTGTCATCACGGTTCTGCACTGCCTGTTGTCAAATTCTAAAATAGTTGCTGTAATGTTTTGTCCAGTTTTATAGTTATTTATAACAAGAGGACAGAAGTAGAAGCCAATGGCCTGAATTAGATCCTTTTAATAAAGCAAATAAAAAGTAGAAAAATAAGAGTTTTAAGGTACAATGGGAGTTTGAATCTTGCTGTTCACATTACTAAAAGGCTAGAAGAAAAAGGGACCTTAAAAATTCATGTAGGCCAGGCACAGTGTCTCATGCCTGTGTAATCCCAGCACTTTGGGAGGCCAAGGAGGAAGGATTCCTTAAGACCGTGAGGTCAAGATCAGCCTGGGCAATGTAGAGATACCCCATCTCTACAAAAAAGCAAAAACATTAGTTGAGTGTTGTGGCATGCACTTGTAGTCCATGCCACTCAGGAGGCTGAGGTGAGAGGAACGCTTGAGCCCAGGAGTTTGAGGTTACAGGGAGCTATGATTGCACCACTGCATTCCAGCATGGGTGACAGAGCAAGTCTGTTTCAAAAAAAGTCATGTTATTGAATGCCTATTTAAAAAGTATTAAGACTGAGGGGAAGGAAAGCAAAATAATGTGCCTGTTGATGCCTGATTTGTGGCTTTACAGTTTGGATGGACAGAACCTGGGTCTCTTTATACCTAGATCATTGTTAGTAATTGGAGTGTACTATCTTCTTGCCATTTCAACTGAGTAGAGAGTATATCATTGCAATTGTCACTAGCTGTGGTAAAAATGATACTAACAATCCATCCAGTGAGGTTTTAAGCATATTCTTTCTTGCCCTTGGTTGCATCAAATTTTAGTTTTGATTTTATCTTTCTTGGGGAGTGTTTTATAGAATCTGACTTAATAGCATTATTTTATAGCATCTGACTTAATATTACCTATCTTGTTAAATCTAAAAATATATTTATAGAGATCAGCAAAAAGCCATGAAATTGAAAACATAGATAAAAATATTTTTATATTTATTTATTTATTTATTTTTTAAACAGAGTTTCCCTCTTGTTGTCTAGGCTGTAGTGCAATGACATGATCTCAGCTCACTGCAGCCTCTTCCTGCTGGGATCAAGTGATTCTCCTGCCTCAGCCTCCCAAGTAGCTGGGATTACAGACATGTGCCACCATGCCTGGCTAATTTTGTATTTTTAGTGGAGATGGGGGTTTTACTATGTTGGCCAGGCTTGTCTCCAATTCCTGACCTCAGGTGATCCACCCACCTCGGCCTCCCAAAGTGCTGGGATTACAGGCATGAGCCACCACACCCTGCCTTTATTGTTTTTATTTATTTACCATGTGTTTTTTTTTTTTTGCAATCAAGAATGTGGCATTTATATAATGATGACTTGTTGGGAATGAAACCTTGATTAGTGTTTTATTGCATTTTTAATATTAATATTAACATAATAATAACATACAGCACATAAAAATGAAATAAGCTTTTTGGATGTTACATTAAGGTATCGCATGTTATTTTTGGAGACACATGAAGTGTGTTCTTTTGACAATCAAAAAATTCTCAACTATATCAAAAATGAAGGGTTTGTTACCCTTGAGTGTCAGTCACATTGATTATTTCTTTTTTTGTTTTGTTTTTTTTTTTAATTTATTTATTATTATTATACTTTAAGTTGTAGGGTACATGTGCACAACGTGCAGGTTTGTTACATATGTATACTTGTGCCATGTTGGTGTGCTGCACCCATCAACTCGTCATTTACATCAGGTATAACTCCCAATGCAATCCCTCCCCCCTCCCCCCTCCCCATGATAGGCCCCAGTGTGTGATGTTCCCCTTCCCGAGTCCAAGTGATCTCATTGTTCAGTTCCCACCTATGAGTGAGAACATGCGGTGTTTGGTTTTCTGTTCTTGTGATAGTTTGCTAAGAATGATGGTTTCCAGCTGCATCCATGTCCCTACAAAGGACACAAACTCATCCTTTTTTATGGCTGCATAGTATTCCATGGTGTATATGTGCCACATTTTCTTAATCCAATCTGTCACTGATGGACATTTGGGTTGATTCCAAGTCTTTGCTCTTGTGAATAGTGCTGCAATAAACATACGTGTGCATGTGTCTTTATAGCAGCATAATTTATAATCCTTTGGGTATATACCCAGTAATGGGATGGCTGGGTCATATGGTACATCTAGTTCTAGATCCTTGAGGAATCGCCATACTGTTTTCCATAATGGTTGAACTAGTTTACAATCCCACCAACAGTGTAAAAGTGTTCCTATTTCTCCACATCCTCTCCAGCACCTGTTGTTTCCTGACTTTTGAATGATCGCCATTCTAACTGGTGTGAGATGGTATCTCATTGTGGTTTTGATTTGCATTTCTCTGATGGCCAGTGATGATGAGCATTTTTTCATGTGTCTGTTGGCTGTATGAATGTCTTCTTTTGAGAAATGTCTGTTCATATCCTTTGCCCACTTTTCGATGGGGTTGTTTGTTTTTTTCTTGTAAATTTGTTTGAGTTCTTTGTAGGTTCTGGATATTAGCCCTTTGTCAGATGAGTAGATTGCAAAAATTTTCTCCCATTCTGTAGGTTGCCTGTTCACTCTGATGGTAGTTTCTTTTGCTGTGCAGAAGCTCTTTAGTTTAATGAGATCCCATTTGTCAATTTTGGCTTTTGCTGCCATTGCTTTTGGTGTTTTAGACATGAAGTCTTTGCCCATGCCTATGTCCTGAATGGTACTACCTAGGTTTTCCTCTGGGATTTTTATGGTATTAGGTCTAACATTTAAGTCTCTAATCCATCTTGAATTAATTTTCGTATAAGGAGTAAGGAAAGGATCCAGTTTCAGCTTTCTACTTATGGCTAGCCAATTTTCCCAGCACCATTTATTAAATAGGGAATCCTTTCCCCATTTCTTTTTTCTCTCAGGTTTGTCAAAGATCAGATGGCTGTAGATGTGTGGTATTATTTCTGAGGACTCTGTTCTGTTCCATTGGTCTATATCTCTGTTTTGGTACCAGTACCATGCTGTTTTGGTTACTGTAGCCTTGTAGTATAGTTTGAAGTCAGGTAGCGTGATGCCTCCAGCTTTGTTCTTTTGACTTAGGATTGTCTTGGAGATGCGGGCTCTTTTTTGGTTCCATATGAACTTTAAAGCAGTTTTTTCCAATTCTGTGAAGAAGCTCATTGGTAGCTTGATGGGGATGGCATTGAATCTATAAATTACCTTGGGCAGTATGGCCATTTTCACGATATTGATTCTTCCTATCCATGAGCATGGTATGTTCTTCCATTTGTTTGTGTCCTCTTTGATTTCACTGAGCAGTGGTTTGTAGTTCTCCTTGAAGAGGTCCTTTACATCCCTTGTAAGTTGGATTCCTAGGTATTTTTTTCTCTTTGAAGCAATTGTGAATGGAAGTTCATTCTTGATTTGGCTCTCTGTTTGTCTGTTACTGGTGTATAAGAATGCTTGTGATTTTTGCACATTAATTTTGTATCCTGAGACTTTGCTGAAGTTGCTTATCAGCTTAAGGAGATTTTGGGCTGAGACAATGGGGTTTTCTAAATATACAATCATGTCATCTGCAAAGAGGGACAATTTGACTTCTTCTTTTCCTAACTGAATCCCCTTGATTTCTTTCTCTTGCCTGATTGCCCTAGCCAGAACTTCCAACACTATGTTGAATAGGAGTGGTGAGAGAGGGCATCCCTGTCTTGTGCCAGTTTTCAAAGGGAATGTTTCCAGTTTTTGCCCATTCAGTATGATATTGGCTGTGGGTTTGTCATAAATAGCTCTTATTATTTTGAGGTACGTTTCATCAATACCGAATTTATTGAGCGTTTTTAGCATGAAGGGCTGTTGAATTTTGTCAAAAGCCTTTTCTGCATCTATTGAGATAATGATGTGGTTCTTGTCTTTGGTTCTGTTTATATGCTGGATTATGTTTATTGATTTGCGAATGTTGAACCAGCCTTGCATCCCAGGGATGAAGCCCACTTGATCATGGTGGATAAGCTTTTTGATGTGTTGCTGAATCCGGTATGCCAGTATTTTATTGAGGATTTTTGCTTCGATGTTCATCAAGGATATTGGTCTAAAATTCTCTTTTTTTGTTGTGTCTCTGCCAGGCTTTGGTATCAGGATGATGTTGGCCTCATAAAATGAGTTAGGGAGGATTCCCTCTTTTTCTATTGATTGGAATAGTTTCAGAAGGAATGGTACCAACTCCTCCTTGTACCTCTGGTAGAATTCAGCTGTGAATCCATCTGGTCCTGGACTTTTTTTGGTTAGTAGGCTATTAATTATTGCCTCAATTTCAGAGCCTGCTATTGGTCTATTCAGGGATTCAACTTCTTCCTGGTTTAGTCTTGGAAGAGTGTAAGTGTCCAGGAAATTATCCATTGCTTCTAGATTTTCCAGTTTATTTGCGTAGAGGTGTTTATAGTATTCTCTGATGGTAGTTTGTATTTCTGTGGGGTCGGTGGTGATATCCCCTTTATCATTTTTAATTGCGTCAATTTGATTCTTCTCTCTTTTCTTCTTTATTAGTCTTGCTAGTGGTCTGTCAATTTTGTTGATCTTTTCAGAAAACCAACTCCTGGATTCATTGATTTTTTGGAGGGTTTTTTGTGTCTCTATCTCCTTCAGTTCTGCTCTGATCTTAGTTATTTCTTGCCTTCTGCTAGCTTTCGAATGTGTTTGCTCTTGCTTCTCTAGTTCTTTTAATTGCGATGTTAGAGTGTCAATTTTAGATCTTTCCTGCTTTCTCTTGTGGGCATTTAGTGCTATAAATTTCCCTCTACACACTGCTTTAAATGTGTCCCAGAGATTCTGGTATGTTGTATCTTTGTTCTCATTGGTTTCAAAGAACATCTTTATTTCTGCCTTCATTTCGTTGTGTACCCAGTAGTCATTCAGGAGCAGGTTGTTCAGTTTCCATGTAGTTGAGCGGTTTTGATTGAGTTTCTTAGTCCTGAGTTCTAGTTTGATTGCACTGTGGTCTGAGAGACAGTTTGTTATAATTTCTGTTCTTGTACATTTGCTGAGGAGTGCTTTACTTCCAATTACATGGTCAATTTTGGAGTAAGTACGATGTGGTGCTGAGAAGAATGTATACTCTGTTGATTTGGGGTGGAGAGTTCTATAGATGTCTATTAGGTCTGCTTGCTGCAGAGATGAGTTCAATTCCTGGATCCTTGTTAACTTTCTGTCTCGTTGATCTGTCTAATGTTGACAGTGGAGTGTTGAAGTCTCCCATGATTATTGTATGGGAGTCTAAGTCTCTTTGTAAGTCTCTAAGGACTTGCTTTATGAATCTGGGTGCTCCTGTATTGGGTGCATATATATTTAGGATAGTTAGCTCTTCCTGTTGAATTGATCCCTTTACCATTATGTAATGGCCTTCTTTGTCTCTTTTGATCTTTGATGGTTTAAAGTCTGTTTTATCAGAGACTAGTATTGCAACCCCCGCTTTTTTTTGTTCTCCATTTGCTTGGTAAATCTTCCTCCATCCCTTTATTTTGAGCCTATGTATGTCTCTGCGTGTGAGATGGGTCTCCTGAATACAGCAGACTGATGGGTCTTGACTCTTTTTCCAGTTTGCCAGTCTGTGTCTTTTAATTGGAGCATTTAGTCCATTTACATTTAAGGTTAAGATTGTTATGTGTGAACTTGATCCTGCCATTATGATATTAACTGGTTATTTTGCTCGTTAGTTGATGCAGTTTCTTCCTAGCCTTGATGGTCTTTACATTTTGGCATGTTTTTGCAATGGCTGGTACCGGTTGTTCCTTTCCATGTTTAGTGCTTCCTTCAGGGTCTCTTGTAAGGCAGGCCTAGTGGTGACAAAATCTCTAAGCATTTGCTTATCTGTAAAGGATTTTATTTCTCCTTCACTTATGAAA
This sequence comes from Chlorocebus sabaeus, assembly GCF_047675955.1. Taxonomy (NCBI): domain Eukaryota; kingdom Metazoa; phylum Chordata; class Mammalia; order Primates; family Cercopithecidae; genus Chlorocebus; species Chlorocebus sabaeus. The sequence continues at coordinate 14,139,036 of NC_132927.1, forward strand.
CTTAGCTTGGCTGGATATAAAATTCTGGGTTTAAAATTCTTTTCTTTAAGAATGTTGAATATTGGCCCCCCTCTCTTCTGGCTTGAAGAGTTTCTGCCGAGAGATCTGCTGTTAGTCTGATGGGCTTCCCTTTGTGGGTAACCCGACCTTTCTCTCTGGCTGCCCTTAAGATTTTTTCCTTCATTTCAACTTTGGTGAATCTGGCAATTATGTGTCTTCGAGTTGCTGTTCTCGAGGAGTATCTTTGTGGCGTTCTCTGTATTTCCTGGATTTGAATGTTGGCCTGCCCTACTAGGTTGGGGAAGTTCTCCTGGATGATATCCTGAAGAGTGTTTTCCAACTTGGTTCCATTTTCCCCCTCACTTTCAGGCACCCCAATCAGACGTAGATTTGGTCTTTTTACATAATCCCATACTTCTTGCAGGCTTTGTTCATTTCTTTTTCTTCTTTTTTCTTTTGGTTTCTCTTCTCGCTTCATTTCATTCATTTGATCCTCAATCGCTGACATTCTTTCTTCCAGTTGATCAAGTCGGTTACTGAAGCTTGTGCATTTGTCACGTATTTCTCGTGTCATGGTTTTCGTCTCTTTCATTTTGTTTATGACCTTCTCTGCATTAATTACTCTAGCCATCAATTCTTCCACTTTTTTTTTCAAGATTTTTAGTTTCTTTGCGCTGGGTACGTAATTCCTCCTTTAGCTCTGAGAAATTTGATGGACTGAAGCCTTCTTCTCTCATCTCGTCGAAGTCATTCTCCGTCCAGCTTTGATCCGTTGCTGGCGATGAGCTGCGCTCCTTTGCCGGGGGAGATGCACTCTTATTTTTTGAATTTCCAGCTTTTCTGCCGTGCTTTTTCCCCATCTTTGTGGTTTTATCTGCCTCTGGTCTTTGATGATGGTGATGTACTGATGGGGTTTTGGTGTAGGTGTCCTTCCTGTTTGATAGTTTTCCTTCTAACAGTCAGGACCCTCAGGTGTAGGTCTGTTGGAGATTGCTTGAGGTCCACTCCAGACCCTGTTTGCCTGGGTATCAGCAGCAGAGGCTGCAGAAGATAGAATATTTCTGAACAGCGAGTGTACCTGTCTGATTCTTGCTTTGGAAGCTTCCTCTCAGGGGTGTACTCCACCCTGTGAGGTGTGGGGTGTCAGACTGCCCCTAGTGGGGGATGTCTCCCAGTTAGGCTACTCAGGGATCAGGGACCCACTTGAGCAGGGAGTCTGTCCCTTCTCAGATCTCAACCTCCGTGTTGGGAGATCCACTGCTCTCTTCAAAGCTGTCAGACAGAGTTGTTTGCGTCTGCAGAGCTTTCTGCTGCATTTGTTATTGTTTACTGTGCCCTGTCCCCAGAGGTGGAGTCTACAGAGACAGGCAGGTTTCCTTGAGCTGCTGTGAGCTCCACCCAGTTCGAGCTTCCCAGCAGCTTTGTTTACCTACTTAAGCCTCAGCAATGGCGGGCGCCCCTCCCCCAGCCTCGCTGCTGCCTTGCCGGTAGATCACAGACTGCTGTGCTAGCAATGAGGGAGGCTCCGTGGGTGTGGGACCCTCCCGGCCAGGTGTGGGATATGATCTCCTGGTGTGCCTGTTTGCTTAAAGCGCAGTATTGGGGTGGGAGTTACCCGATTTTCCAGGTGTTGTGTGTCTCAGTTCCCCTGGCTAGGAAAAGGGATTCCCTTCCCCCTTGCGCTTTCCAGGTGAGGCAATGCCTCGCCCTGCTTCAGCTCTCGCTGGTCGGGCTGCAGCAGCTGACCAGCACTGATCGTCTGGCACTCCCCAGTGATATGAACCCAGTACCTCAGTTGAAAATGCAGAAATCACCGGTCTTCTGTGTTGCTCGCGCTGGGAGTTGGAGACTGGAGCTGTTCCTATTCGGCCATCTTGCTCCGCCACACCTACCATGTGTTATTGACTACTTTATATGTCTCTATTTCTCATTTACTACCCGAATTGACTAGCATTTTAGTATAATGAATAATTTGCCTCAATGGTTTAAAAAATTTGCGTCACTTTGTTTCCTTTTCTTATTCAAGGATATTTCTTTAATGGGAAAAATGTACCGCAAAACATCAAGTATGCAAGCAGAAACACCTGAGATACAAGCAGAGCATAGATTCCAGATGGGTGCTGAGGAATCACAAACGGTAAAGTCTTTAATAAAAATCCTCCTTGCCTCTGTTAAAGTAACAGCATGCTTTCTGTTGCTTGAATGTTTATATAGAGAGTTAAAAAAATTTCTCTGATGTATTTTAGAAGTGTGTTTACCTGTGAGAACATCTAACTCGATACCACACTGGGAGTCTTGGGCCATTTTGGCTCACTGTTGCTGGCTCCCATAGACCTTCTGAGCTAAGGCCCCAAACTCTTTTTAGAAGGGGAAGATTTTAACAATTCTTATTTAGAGACATTTAGATCTAGAAGGTAGTTGGATAATTAATTAAAAATTGTTAGCTTCTAAGAAAGCATTACTTTTGTCTGTATTCAGCTAGAAGAATTGTTAAAAACATTGCAAGGGGAGAATTTGGTTGAGAAATGTGGACAGTTGGTGACAGAAATTTGTTGTGGAAATAAATATTTCTTCTTATCCATCATTGGTAAAATAACCATTGGATTCAAAGCAATCTGGAACATATTCCTTGTGAATGGAAAGTGTCTCTTGGTGTATAGAAAGTCACATTTACATAGAAAAGTGATAACCTGATGGTCAGCTCCTCTACAAAGAATTCATAAAATGTTACCATTAAATTACAAGCTCCTTTGGTTCCTGAAAATATGACCCCTGCATACATAAATTGTGATCATATTTCATTTTTAGGTTAGCATATCATGTTCAGAAAGTGCATGGAATTTTTCTTTTCACAAACGCTATGAATCCTGTAATGTTAGAGTTACCCCAAATGGTTGAACTCCTAGAGTTTGAGATGCTTTCAGGCCATATCTTTTTCTCCTTTGTATTCTTATTACTAGCCTCATGACCCAGCATGAGATGGTACTAGTAGCCCTTTGTAATAGTATGTGGATATATCAATTAGGAAGCCTTATCATATATGCTATGGACTTAAGACTGACATCTAGGGTAGCTGCCTCTAGTTGACACTGTTTACAAACAGATATCAAACCTTCTGACCTCGATACCTCTAACAGGTATAGTAAACTGAAAATACAATATCAGTTAGGTTTAGCAAAATAGAAATCTTCATTAATAGAATAAACTTAACACCATTCACTACATTCATGTAAAGTATAAGGAAATACACCATTTTGAAGGAAACTGTGAAAAAGGCCAACAATCAGATATCTAGCCTAGATACCATCTTGATTATTTAAAATAAAGAGTTAAACAAAAATATTAATTTATTTGTAATTCTGCTGGAACCGTTCCCTAAGCATTGACATTTACAGGCAATCACCGGACCTCTTCTGGCCTCTGGCTTTTTATAAGGGAGCTGACCCACTTCTCTAGAGGTAAAATACTTTTCGACTTGGTACCTGGTCATGGACGCTTCCATCCATCCCTCCTGCCCTCAGACATCAGACTCCATCTTCTTCGGCCTTTGGACTCTTGGACTTACTCTAGTGGTTTGCTGGGGGCTTTTGGGCCTTTGGCCACAGACTGAAGGCTGCCTTGTCAGCTTCCCTACCTTTGAAGATTTTGGACTTGGACTGAGTCACTATTGGCTTCATTCTTCCTCAGCTTGCAGAGGACACACACAAAAACTAAATGCAAAAAAAGATATATCCCTTGTAAAGATGTGAGTCAAGCCAATGGAGTGGCTGAATGGCTCCCTGCTAAATATTCAAATGTCCCCCACCCTCTTGCAGTTAGATGGGGTCATGTAGCTGTTTGTGGCCAATGGGGTGCGAAGGAAAGTGATATGGTCACTGTTCTGTGGTGACCATAAAAGCTGTGTTTTGGTGTGAAGGAACTACAACCTGGAAGCAGCCTAGATGGCTGAGCTACCATAAGAAGTATGCCTGCCCTAAAGAGCCACTGTGATTTGTAGTCAACACACTGTCCCAGTGTGTTGAACCACTATTTTTTTGGGGGGCGGGTAGTTGGGCATAGCCTATCCTGATGACCAGTGACAAAAATGAAGCTAAAAAAGTTTTAAGTAACTTGGCTAGGGTCAAACATCTATTAATTAACAGATCCTGGATTTGAATTCAGTCCCATTTGGTTAAAAACATGTTCTTAATCTTTCCATAACACCATCCAGTAGCTTTATAAAAACAGGAGCTCCTGCTTGATGACTTGTGATATGGGAAAAAAAAAAAAAAACCAACATGAGCTCAAGATTAAAGTTCTATTTTACAAAATTAAATTTCTTGGTCTAGCTATACCTTCTTGCATAATAAAGAAAATTTCATAGTATTTGATATTGTATGCCATCTTTTACCCGTAACAACTGTGGGGTAGCTGTAGTTTTGAGACAAGGGCTAAGGAAAATAATTTGCCAGCATTCACATTTTTCTTAAGTCAATTTGAGCTTCTCTTTCTAAATCTTCAGAGGAAACTTATCACCTGTGCTTCGTTTCAAGCGTGCATTTTCATATTCATCTTGTTGTCAGATAGAATCTGTTGCATCACCGAAAAGCCTAGAAGGACCAATTAAAAAAAAAAAAAAAAAAGCATTCTCGCACGTTTACTTTTTCCAACAGAGTATGCATAAGGAACTTCCTGAAGCCATGTCAAGTATTCTCCAGACTGAACAAGAGGATATAGAATGGGGAACCTCAGAAGTAGAAAGCACAGTATTTAAACCTCAGAAAATTTCACAAGTTCAGCCAGGAGAGGAATTAAGTAAACCTTTGGAAGATGGACAGCCCACAAGTGATTCAAAAGAAGCCAAGCGGGTGTCTTTAACGGTAAGAAACTATTTATGTTGGAAACACCTAAGAATTATGAGAATGGAGGATGTGCAGGTGTGAAGAATTGGCCCAGGCAAGGACCAAGCTATGGGGCTGGGCGTGGGGGTGATGGTGTGTTCACTCTGAAAAGGGGGCCTCAGAAGTGCAAGTTGCCCATTTAGGAAAAGAGAACATGTTTTTTGAGGATTTCTAGTGTCAACCCTAATTGCAACTCTGGGGAAAGAAAACAGATTTTCAAGGAGGGAAGGAATTTTTAGGTCTTTTAGAAATTGGCCAAGAATCTTCTAGTTGCCATCTCGAGGAAGTCAGGAATTGTAGTCCAGGAAATAGAACTTGGTGAACTTTATAGCTTTTATAACTTTACCTAATTTAAGTTCATACTAACCCCTGGGTCTTTTTCTACTGTGAGAATGTTTACAAGATTCATTTTATCTATTGTTTACATAATTTTTTAATCATATTTGCACATCACCCTGCCTTTACAGTAGGATTTAAGTTTCCTCTTATCCATGGCTTTACTTTCCGAGGTTTTAGTTAGCTGTGGTCAACTGCAGTGTGGAGATAGGTGAATATACGTAGGACAGTAAGATATTTAGAGAGAGAGAGAGACCATATTCACATAACTTTTATTACAGTATGTTATAATTGTTCTATTGTATTATTATTGTTGTTAATCTTATACTGTGCTTCATTTATAAATTAAACTTTATCTTCCATACGTATGTATGGGAAAGAGCATAGTATATATAGGGTTCAGTAGTATCCAAGGTTTCAAGCATCCACTGGGGTTTGGAACATATGCCTCACAGATAAGGGAGGATTGTTGTATTAATTCTTTTCGTTAATGTGAGTCACTTTTTTTACTTAAATAAATTTATTTAAAAATAGATATATTATTAGCATTTAAAAAAAGGCCCTTTTCCTTGAACCACAGCATGTCATCTTGATTATCAACAGAAATCCTCTCCCACACTGATTCAGATGGATGCCCCTTCTTGGGTAAACAGCCTTTCTGGTCAGTTCTTCTACTTCTGCGCCTCCCCTCCCCACCAATGATTATGTTCCTACTACGGTTCACTGAGGTCAACTGGCAATTACTCGTTCTTCAATTTTTGCTGGAGACTCCCAATTCTGAAACCTGGGATTTGTCTGTGGCCTTCCTCTTCCCTTGCTGTTTACATATAAATCAATCTCCAAGGCTTGGAATTTCCCAAATGTTATTGCTTCTATATTTTTCTTCTCTTTTCTAGTTACCCCATCCTAGTCTGGGTCCTGGTGACCTTATGTCTGAATTAATGCAGTGGTTATTCTTCATTTCTCAAGCCCTGTTTTCTCAGGTTTATCCTGTATGACACTAGCCTATTGGTCTTCCACGAATAACAGGTAATAAGGAAGATCCACAAGTAATAGTTGACCAGAGGAAATACCCTACTGCTTCCAGGGACAAGGGTCTTATCCTGTGGTTGGTGACTGACCCCATCAGTCTTGCCCTTTACAAAGCGTGCATTTGGATGTTTCTAAGAAGCATTCTAGGAAGAATGTTTTGATCAGAGTGACTTGGTGAATGGATTACAAGACTCTAAATTGAAATGAGAAATATTTCAAGGGGAGGAGAAGAGAATGTCTAATAAAATATTATGCCTTATTGTTGTGGGATATTGTGGTACCCTTTAGAAATGCCATAAAAATAGCACCTAACTATTCCCACCAAGTCTTCACTAAGAATCATATGTTTGTTTATTTGTGTTGACATCTCAAGATTAGTTGTTATCCATGAACTTTACACTGTATGTGGACATTTGAGTCCATAAAGGTAGTTTCTAGCATTTCTGCTCAAAATGTTAGCAGAATGAGGAAGAACGTACTCTAGCAAGCCTGGCCAGGTTGAGGATTAAGCAGACAAGAAGACCTTTTCTGACATGATTAAACAGAAGTAGCACAGAGGTGTGATAAAGGAACAGTGCAGGACTTTAATTGCTCAGATACATGCTGGAAGGTTTTGTTCAGCAGAAAAAGTGAGAATTTGATCAATCCTTACCTGATTGGCCATTTCTACTCTTAGAAGCTCATTAGTATAATGAAGGTAATTAGTATTTTTGCCTAAATCATGACGAACAAAAGAAAGTTAGATAGAAATAATAGTGATTCTGTGGATAAATAACTGACACAAAGCCAATAATAGGATGGTTGAACATTTTAGAAAATGTCAGTAAAAGTCTATTAAAAATATTGATATGATCTCATGACCTGATATTATAAATTGAAGGAAGTTTAACAGGTATGGGGATGCCCTAAATCCCCCAAATTCTCACAGAACATGTATGAGTAATCTATTGCATTTAGAGTTTTAAAATATCCATAGAAATGCATATCCATATAAAAATATAAAGGTGGCATGTTGCTATAAAATTGTACCAAGAAAGCCGAGATCCAGAATGGGTTTAGTCCTATGAATAATGTTAAGAACAAAAACAAGTGTTTTTGATGTTAGTTTTGGAGCAAAGAGAGGGGGAATAAAAAGAAAGATAACTCTGTCATTTGGATGAATAGTGTGATGACAAGAGATGACAGAGCTGCCTTAATTTATTTTTGGAAAAAGGTTGAGGTTTTAAATAAACAGAAGTATAACAAAGAGAAAAGGAAGCTGATAAACTTATGCTTTGTGTCTTTTAAATCTGACAGGGAGAATGATCTTTAGTTTAGAAAGAAGAATTCATAATAGAAACTTAAAGTCCAAGATTTGTAAAAGATTTTAAGAGTTAACTTGGATATCTGAGCCTGTTGGATGGCTCACATAGATGAGTTTAAGCTTGTTGCACCTTTCAGCAGCAGCTTTGGGGAGCTGCTGCAGTGGGAGAGGTGCCAATGCCTGGAGCCTGGCAACTGCAAATATGACTTTTATATTTTTTTTAAGTGTAAGGGTTAAGATTTCTGCAATCTATGCATTGATCTTGGACAAAACTCTAGAGTTTTTAAATGACTCATTAAAATAATTGTATCTGAACCCTTCTAAAAGGAAGTGGTAATCACTTGGAGTATGGGCCCCTTAAGGTAAGTCATGGAAGACTGACCTCATTTATTTTCCTAGAATTCCTAGACTGAGCATCATAAAAGTGTCAGACCTGGTGTTCAACATGAGGATTGTGGGAAGAGCACAGGCTCTGCAACTAGATGTCCAAGGACCAAATCCTCTCTTTACCCTTTACTAGTAGTGTGACCTTAGGCAAAGTACTGAACTCTACTATATGTCTGTATTGTAAAATGAGGATAACGACAGTGCCCACCTCATATTGTTTTTGTGAGGATTATATGTAGATGCTACAATATAAAGCACTTAGACACACAGAAATGCCTGACACACAGAAAACTCAATAAACATTAGTTATTGTTATTATCATTGGAATATCAGCAACTGCTTATGAAAGCCTCCCAATGATGGTTTTGTAGAGGTCAGGTGGACTGTTAAATGGATTTGTAATTAGTTATGCAAAGGATGCACAACTAGCATATGGAAGTCTCGTGGACTGCTACAGGGCTGTGCCCAATTCAATATATTTCCTAATGGTTTAGATGATGTATTAGTCTGTTTTCATGCTGCTGATAAAGACATATCCAAAACTGGGCAATTTACAAAAGAAAGAGGTTTAATTGGCTCACAGTTCCACATGGCTGGGGAGGCCTCACAATCATGGTGGCAGGTGAAACGTGTGTCTCACATGGTGGCAGACAAGAGAAGAGAATGAGAGCCAAGAGAAAGGAGTTTCCGCTTATAAAACCATCAGATGTTGTGAGACTTATTAACTACTATGAGAACAGTATGGAGGAAACTGCTTCCATGATTCACTTATCTCCCACTGGGTCCCTCACACAACATGAGGGAATTATAGGAGCTACAATTCAAGATGAGATTTGGGTGGGGACAAAGTCAAACCATATCATATGAGAAAACGGAAAACTTGCTGTCTGAATTTGTAGATAGCATCAAAAATGCTACTGGTAAGATGTGTCCGGAGGAGGTGGAGCAAGATGGTGGAATAGAAGGCTCCACTGATTGTCCCTTCCACCCCACAGTACACCAGGACACAGAACCTGACTATAACTTCATATCACTGAAGGAGGCATTGAAGAGGTAGGATAAATAGTCTTGCATTGCCAACACCACCCTGCCCTGACCCGCTGGCAGCAGAGGGGTGGTGCAGGAAGTGTTTCTGTGCCCTGGGGAGAGGGAGAGGAGCAAGTGTGAAGTATTGAACTCACTGCTGTCTTGTTATAGCAGAAACCAAAACTTAACCAAACTCAGCTGGTGCCTGCCCACAGAGGGTGCATTTAAATGAGCCCTAGCCAGAGAGGAATAGCTGATTTCAATGGTCAGAGCATGATTTCTTAAAAGCTTTGCCACCACAGGCTAACATGCTCTGAGGCCCCAAATAAATTTGAAGGGCAATTTAGGCCACAAGTACTGAAACACGTAGGTAAGCCCTAGGGTTGAACTGGGCTCAGAGACAGTGGACTAGGGAGGCATGCAACCTAATGAGACACCAGCCAGGGCAGCTAAGGAGTGCTGGCATTACTCCTCCCCTAACCCCAGGCTGCATAGCTCATGGCTCCAAAAGAGACTCCTTCTTTTTGCTTTAGAAGAGGAGAGGGAAGAGTGGGGAAGACTTTGTTTTGCGTCTTAGATACCAAGCTCAGCCACAGCAGGATAGGGCATTGGTCAGTGCCATGAGGCCCTAGCGCCCAGACATTTCTAGACATGCCCTGGGCTGCCTTGAAGAGGGGGACCTAATTGTAAGATTCATCACCTCCTAACTGAAAAGTCCTTGGGCTCTGAATAACTAGAAAGGATACCAGTTGAGACCCTGACACTTGCTGGTCTCAGGCGAGACTCAGCACATTCCCAGCTGTGGTAGCTACAGGGTGAGACCCCGGCTTTAAAAAAGGGAGGGAAAAGTAAAGAGGACTTTGTATTGTACCTTAGGAACCAGCTTGGCTACAGGGGAGTAGAGCACCAAGTGGGCTCTTGAGTCCAGGACTTGGCTCTTGTACACCATTTCTGTACCTGCCCTAGGCCAAAGGGAGGCCCACTCTTCTGAAGGATGAGTCCCAGGCTAGGCAGCATTTACCACAAGCTGACTGAAGAGCCCTTAGGCCTTTGGGAAACATTGGCAGGAGTCTGGCAATACTCCCTGTGGGCCTGAGATGGCGGTGGCCACAGGGAGAGGCTCCTCTGCTTTTGAAAAGTCGGGGGAAGAGTGGGAAGGATTTCATTTTGTAGTTTGAGTGCCAGTTCAGCTGTAGTACAATAAAATGCCAGATGGACGTCTAAAGTTTTTGACTGTAGTCCCTGGCTCCTGGATGGCATCTCTGGTTGCACCCGGGGCCTGAGCAAATTTGCCACAAATAACATAGGCCTGGCTGGTTTGCCACCTGCTGATTGTAGAGCCCTAGGTCTTTGAGCACATGTATGTAGTGGCCAGGGAGTGGTTTTAGCAGGCCTTGAGTGAGACCCAGAGCTGTGCTGGCTTTAGATCTGACCCAGTGCAGTCCTAGGAATAGAGGCCACGGGGTGCTTGTGTCACTCCATCCCCAGCTCCAGTTGGCTCAGTAGAGAGAGAGACAGAGAGAGAGCGAGAGAGACTTTGTTTGTTTAGGACAAAGTAAAGGAAGAGAACAAGAGTTTCTCCCTAGTAATTCAGAGAATTCTTCCAGATCTTCTTCAAGACCATCAAGGTGGTGCCTCTACAAGTCTGCAAGTACCACAGCATTACTGGGCTTGGGGTACCCCGTCTTAAAGCAGATACAGCTGAGATCACAACACCCAACTCCTTTTGAATATCTGGAAAGCCTTCCCCAAAAGGATGGGTACAAACAAGCCCAGACTGCAAAGTCTGCAATAAATACCCAATTCTTCAATGCCCAGACACAGACAGATATCTACAAGTATCATAATGATCCAGGAAAACATGACTTCACCAAATGAACTAAATAAGGCATCAAAGGCCAACCCTGGAGAAATAGACATATATTCAAAATATATAGAGACATCAAAATAGCAGTTTTTAAGAAACTCAAAGAAATTCAAGATAACACAGATAAGGAAGTCAGAATTCTATCTTAGAAATTAAACAAAGAAATTGAAATAATTAGAAAGAATCAAGCAGAAATTCTGGAGTTGAAAAATGCAGTTGGCATACTGAAGAATGCGTCAGAGTCTTTTAGTAGCAGAATTGATCAAGCAGAAGGAATAATTAATTAGCTTAAAGACAGACTATTTGAAAATACACAGAGGAAACAAAAGAAAAAATAATAAAACAATGAAGCATACCTACAAGATCTATAAAAAAATCTCAAAAGGGCAAATCTAAGTGTTATTGGCCTTAAAGAGGATGTAGAGAAAGACATAGAAGTAGAAAGTTTACTCAAAGGGATAATAACAGAGAACTTCCCAAACCTGGAGAAAGATATCACTATCCAAGTACAAGAAGGCTGTAGAACACCAAGCAGATTTTACCCAAAGAAGACTACTTCAAGGCATTTAATAATTAAATTCCCAAAGGTCAAGGATAAAGAAAGGATTTTAAAAACAGCAAGAGAAAAGAAACAACATACAATAGAGCTCCAATAAGTCCAGCAGCAGACTTTTCAGTGGAAACCTTACAGACCACGAGAGAGTAGCATGACATACTTAAAGCGCTGAATAAAAGCAACTTTAACCCTAGAATAATGTATCTGGTGAAATTATCCTTCAAACATGAAGGAGAAATAAAGACTTTCCCAGACAAACAAAAGCTGAGGCATTTTATCAACACCAGACCTGTCCTACAAGAAATACTAAAAGGAGTACTTCAACCAGAGAGAAAAGCATGATAATGAGGAATAAATAATAATCTGAAGGTACAAATCTCACTGGTAATATTAAGTATACAGAAAAACAGAATATTATACCACCATAACTATGGTGTGTAAACTTATTTTAAGTAGAGAGACTAAATGATTAACCAATAAAAAATAATAACTATAACAACTTTTCAAGATATAGACGGTACCATAGATATAAATAGAAACAACAAGAAGTTAAAAAGCAGGAGAATAAAGTTAAGGTGTGGAGGCTTTATTCGTTTTATTTTTCTTTTCTGCTTGCTTGTTTGTGTGTTTATGCAAACAGTGTTAGGTTGTTCTCAGTTTAAAATAATGGACTATAAGACAGTATTTGGAAGCCTCATGATAACCTCAAAACAAAAATCATTCAACAGATACACAAAAAATAAAAAGCAAGAAACTAGATCATATCACCAAAGAAAGCCAACTTTACTAAAAGGAAGACAGGAAAGAAAGAAGAGAAGACCACAAAATAACCAGGAAACAAATAACAAAATGGCAGGAGAAAGTCCTTACTCTTGAGTCATAAGATTGAATGTGAATCGGCTAAACTCTCCAATCAATAGACATAGAGCGGCTGAATGGATTAAAAAAAATAAGACTCATTGATCTGTTGCCTACAAGTAATGCAATTCATCTATAAAGACACACATAGACTGAAAATAAAGGGATGGAAAAAGATATTCCACACCAATGGAAACCAGAAAAGAGCAGGAATCTCTATGCTTATATAAGACAAAATAGATTTCAGGAAAAAAACTATAAGAAGAAGAGAAAAAGAAGGTCACTATACAATCATAAAGGGGTCAATTCAGCAAGAGGATATAACAGTTTTAATTATATATGCACCCAACACTGGAGTGCCCAGATTTATGAAGCAAATATTAGGGAGTCAAAGAGGGAGACTCCAATACAATGACTGAAAACTTCAACATCCCACCTACAGCATTGGACAGCTCTTTTAGACAGAAATTCAACAAAGAAACATCAGACTTAATCTGCACTATAGAGCAGTGGATCTAATGGATATTTATAGAACATTTCATCCAATGGCTGCAGAATACACATTCTTTTCCTTAGCACATGGATAACATTAAAAAAAAAAAACACCAATATTAAACATTTTCTCTGACCACAATAGATTAAAACTGGCCGGGTGTGGTGGCTCACATCTGTAATCCTAGCAGTTTGGGAGGCCAAGGTGAGTGGATCACTTGAGGTCAGGAGCTCAAGACCAGCCTTGCCAACATGCTGAGACCCCATCTCCACTAAAAATACAAAAATTAGCCAGGTGTGGTGGTGTATGCCTGTAATCCCAGCTACTCAGGAGGCTGAGGCATGAGAATTGCTTGAACCCAGCAGGTGGAGGTTGCAGTGAGCCGAGATTGTGCCACTGCACTACAGCCTGCGTGACAGAGCAATACTCTGTCAAACAAACAAAAACAAACAAAAAACAACACAATACAATAAAATTAGAAATTAGTAACAAGAATAATTTTGGAAACTATACACATTGAAATTAAACAATATGCTTCTGAATGACCAGCAAGTCAATGAAGAAATTAAGAAGGAAATTGAAAAATTTTTTTTGAAACAAATGATAATGGAAACATAACATACCAAAACATATGGGATACAACAAAAGTAGTGCTAAGAGGGAAGTTCGTAGTTATAAGTGCTTACATCAAAAAAAGAGGAAAAACTTCAAAAGAACAATCGAATGATGGATCTTAAAGAACTAGTAAAGAAAGAGCATACCAAACCAAAAATTAGTGGAAGCAGAGAATAAAGGTCAGAGCAGAAATAAATTGAATTGAAATGAAGAAAGCAACACAAAAGATCAATGAAATAAGAAAGTTGGTTTTTTGAAAAGCTAAACAAAATTAATAAAGCTTTAGCCAGACTAAGAAAAAAAGACAGAAGATCCAAATAAACTCAGAGATGAAAAAGGAGACATTACTACAGAAATTCAGTAGATCATTAGTAGCTGCTATGAGCAACTATATGCCAATAAATTGGGAAATTTAGAAGAAATGGACAAATTCCTGGACACACACAATCTACCAAGATTGAATCAGGAAGAAATCCAAAACCTGAACAGACCCATAACAAGTAACAAGATCAAAGCCATAATAAAAAGTCTCCCAGTAAAGAAAAGCCTGAGACCCAATGGCTTCACTGCGGACTTGAAAGCACTAACACCAATTCTACTCAAGCTATTCTGAAAAATAGAGGAGAAGGGAATGCTTCCAAACTCATTCTATGCAGCAGGTATTATCCTGATACCAAAAGCAGACAAAGACACACACACACACACACACACACACACACACACACACACACAGGATTACAGGCCAATATCCCTGATTAATACTGATGCAAAAATTCTCAACAAAATATTAGCCAACTGAATTCAACAATGCATTAAAAAGATCATTCATGACAAAGTGGGATAAATCCCACTTTGGGATGCAAGGATACTTCAACATATGCAAATCAAGTAATGTGACACATCCTGTCAACAGAATGAAAGACAAAAACCTTATGATCATTTCAATTGATGCTGAAAAACCATTTGATAAAATTCAACATCCCGTCATGAACAACAAGAAGAAAAACCTTCAAAAACTGGGTATAGAAGGAACATAGCGCAACATAATAAAAACCACATATGGTTTTTACCAGTGAGGTGGCTCACACCTGTAATCCCAGCAGTTTGGGAGGCTGAGGCAGGTGGATCACCTGAGGCCAGGAGTTTGAGACCAGCCTGGCCAACATGGAGAAACCCCGTCTCCACTAAAAATACAAAAATTAGCTGGGTATGGTGGTGTGTTCCTGTAAGCCCAGCTACTCAAGAGGCTGAGGCTGGAGAATTGCTTGAACCTGGGAGGCGGAGGTTGCAGTGAGCTGAGATCAGGCCACTGCACTCCAGCCTCAGCAACAGAGCAAGACTCCATCTCAAAAATAAATAAATAAGTAAATAAATAAATAAATAAATAAATAAATAAATAAACAAACCCCAAAACCACATATGACAGAACCACAGCTAGTATCTTACTGAATGGGGAAAACTGAAAGCCTTTCCTCTAAGATCTGAAGCACCTGAAAGATGCCCTCTCTCACCACTGTTATTCAACATCATACTGGAAGTTCTAGCTACAGCCATCAGACAACAGGAAGAAATAAAAGGCATCCAAATTAGAAAGGAAGAAGTCAAATTATTCTTGTTTGCAGATGGTATGATCTTATATCTGGAAAAACCAAAAGGTTCCACGAGAACCCGGGAGGCGGAGCTTGCAGTGAGCTGAGATCCGGCCACTGCACTCCAGTTCGGGCTACAGAGCAAGACTCCGTCTCAAAAAAAAAAAAAAAAAAAAAAAAAAACTATTAGAACTGATAAACAAATTTAGTAAAGTTGCAGGATAAAAAGTTGACATACAAAAATCAGTAGCATTTCTATGCCAACAGTGAACAAACTGAAAAGGAAGTAAAAAGTAGTCTCATTTACAAAACACCTAGGAATTAACCAAAGAAGTGAAGGATCTCTATAATAAAAACTATTAAACACTGATGAAAGAAATTGAAGAGGACCAAAAGATGGAAAGATATTCCATGTTCATGGATTGGAAGAACCAATATTGTTAAAATGTGTATACTATCCAAAGCAATCTAGAGATTCAATGCAATCTGTATCAAAATACCAATGACATTCTTCACAGAAATAGAAAAAAACAATGCTAAAATTTATATGGAACCAAAAAGGCCCAGAATAACCAAAACTATCCTAAGCAAACAAAAACAAAAACCATACAAAACAAAACAAACAATAACAATAACAAAAAACAAACCCCAAACAAATAAAAACAAAAACAAAAAACCTAGAGGAAAATCACATTACCTGACTTCAAATTATACTATAGAGCTATAGAAACCAAAACAGCATGATACTGGCATAAAAACAAACACATATACGAATGGAACAGAATACAGTACACACCTACAGTAAACTCATTTTCAACAAAGGTGTCAAGAGCATATGCTGGGGAAAAGATAGCCTCTTCAATAAATGATGCTGGGAAAGCTGGATATCCGTATGCAGAAGAATGAATCTCGACCCCTATGTCTCACCATAGACAAAATCAAATAAAAATGGATTAAATAATTAAATCTAAGACCTCAAAGTATAAAACTACCACAAAAAATTGGAAACTCTCCAGGACATTGGTTTTCGCAAATATTTCTTGAGCCATACCCCACAAGCACAGGCAACTGAAGCAAAAATGAACAAATGGGTTCACATCAAGTTAAAAAGCTTTTGCACACCAAAGGATACAATCATTAAAGTGAAGAGACAACCCACAGAATGGGAGAAATATTAGCAAACTCTCCATCTTGCAAGGAATTAATAACCAGAATATATGAGGAGCTCAAACAACTCTGTAGGAAAAAAATCTAATAATTTATTTTAAAATGTGCAAAATATTTGAATCTACATTTCTCAAAAGAAGACATACAAATGGCAAACAGATATATGAAAAGTGCTCAGAACTTCAATGGGATATTATCTCAGCCCAGTCAAAATGGCTTATATCCAAAAGACAGGCAATAGCAAATGCTGGCAGGGATTTGGAGAAAAGGGAAGCCTCATACATTGTTGATGGGAATGTAAATTAGTACAACCACTATGGAGAACAGGTTGGAGGTTCCTCAAAAAACTAAAAATAGAACTACCATATGGTACAGCAATCCCACTGCTGGGTACATACCCCAAAGAAAGGAAATCAGTATATCAAAGGGATATCTGCACTTCCATGTTTGTTGCAGCTCTGGTCACATAACAGCCAAGATTTGGAAGCAACCTAAGTGTCCATCAACGGAAGAATGGATAAGAAAATGTGGTACATACACATGATGGAATACTATTCAGCCATGAAAAAGAATGAGGCTGGGCACAGTGGTTCATTCCTGTAATCCCAATACTTTGGGAGGCCTAGCCGGGTAGATTGCTTGAGTTCAGGAGTTTGAGATCAGACTGGAAAACATGGCAAAACTCTATCTCTATAAAAATACAAAAATTAGCCAGGCTTGATGGTGCATGCCTCTAGCCCCAGTTACTTGGGATGCTGAGGTAGGAGGCTCAATGGAGCCCATGAGGTTGAGGCTGCAGTGCATCATGATCTTGCCACTGCACTCCAGCCTGGGCTACAGATTGAGGTCCTGTCTCAAAAAAAAAAAAAAAAAAAAACACCAAAAAACAAAAAACAAAAAAAGAGAGAGAGAGAGATTTAGTCATTTGCAACAACATGGAAGGAACTGGAGATCGTTATGTTAAGTGAAATAATCCAGGTACAGAAAGACAAATATCACAGATTCTCACTTATTTGTGGGATCTAAAAATCAAAACAATTGAACCCATGGAGATAGATAGTATAAGGATTGTTACCAGAGGCTGGGAAGGAGGGCTCGATGGGCGTGAAGTGGGAGTGGTTAATGGGTACGAAAAAATATAATTAATGAATAAGCCGTAATACTTGATAGCATAACAGGGTGACTATAGTCAGTATGTATGTATGTAATGTATGTATTTATTTATTTATTTATCTATTTGAGATGGAATTTCACTCTTGTTGCCCAGGCTAAAATGCAATGGTGCAATCTCGGCTCACTGCAACCTGCACCTCCTGGGTTTGAATGATTCTCCTGCCTCAGTCTCCTGAGTAGCTGGGATTACAGGCAAGCACCACCATGCCTGGCTAATTTTGTATTTTAATAGAGACGGGTTTCTCCATGTTGGTCAGGCTGGTCTCGAACTCCCGACCTCAGATGATCCACCCGCCTTGGCCTCCCAAAGTGCTAGGATTACAGGCGTGAGCCACTGAGACCGGCTAGTTAGTAATAATTTAATTGTACATTTAAAAATAACTAAAAGGGTATAATTGGATTGTTTGTAACACAAAGGAAAAATGCTCAAGGGAATGGATACTCCATTTTCCATGATGTAATTATTATGCATTGTGTGCCTGTATCAAAACATTTTATGTACCCATGAATATATATACCTTCTATGTACCCACAAAAATTAAGAATTAAAAAAAGATTTGATTAGTCAAATTCAGATGAAATTTAATTAGGATAGCCTTAGGATCCACAAAGTAAGTACATAGATATGTGATGACAAGATTTAGTAGCAAATGTGAAAAACTTCAGTGTTTTAGGCTGTAATGTAGTTTTGTGATGAAGTCACATGCAATCATAGTTTGCATTCATTGACAAATACCATCTTTTTTTTTCTGGCTGATCTGATTATATTGCACCTCAGATATTATATTCACATCTGGGTGTCCAACCCCAGGAGGAGCTCTAACAAATTAGAGACTATTTGGAAGAAAGCAGTGAAGATGACTAAGCATAGTACTTCAAAACCATGTCATGTAAGGTAGAGTTGAAAGGACTGGGGATGTGTATCTGAGGGAAAAGCAGGCCCAGGGGATTAAACTGTATTCTAATATTTATCTGTCTCTCAAACAATTGAGAGCTAGATTGTGCTTGTATGGTTCCCGAAGTTTGTATTGAGACTGGTGGATGAAAGTTGTTAGATTCAATAATAAAGAAACAAGCAAAAATTCCAGGACTGGAAGACTTTCAAAGAGAAAGTGGCTGAGTTTATATGTATTCAAGTTCTCCACTCCTGACCATGTTTCAGCCAGGTGATGACCACTTTCTGGAAATACTGTACAAGAAATTCAGATTACCAAGATGGTTAGATGGAATGCTCTGTATTCATTGAACTTTCTTTATTCTTCATTACTTCATCACTCAAGAAGTTGCAATAGCTCCTTCCTTACTACTGTATCAAACCTAAACCCTACCTAACATAAAAAAATTAACTTCCTTTTATCTGGCTACCTTCTACTTATTCAACCATAGCTTTTCTCAAGGAGGGCCTCCCTGATTTCTTCCTTAAATCTAATCTCAAAAAAATATAGAGAAACCCACAGAAAACAATATCTTTACATGAATGATTACCATGAATTCTGTGTAAGTTTATTCTGATAAACTGATCAAAACAAAAATATAAAGCACTAAAGTTCTTTTTAGCTTGTGGTTGTAACTAGCAGTCATGCCAAACTTTAAGGATATAAGGGTAAGTTTTATTACAAATACCAATAAAGAAGAGTGTACTTGTGGGGGGGGGGAAATATTATATTTATTCTTCAGTAATTTTAAGGTAATAAATAAAAATATTGTAGACAAACATGGTACTAATATTTTTATTGTTATATAGGTATGTATGTAAAATTTAGGAATGGATTCAGATGAAACTATCACTTTACTTTTAGCATTCTGTTATAAAATATACATAGAAATCTGGAGTTTAAATATTAGATGACTCACTGAATATGAGAGAAAGATCTAACTCTCGTGTTGCATCTTCCCTTACACTTTATATTTTCTTAAAGGCAAAATCATCAGAATTCTTGCAAATTGAAGGAAAAGAAGTTAAGCAAATGCAGAAACGTATATCACGGAGACCAAGAAAGTCTTCAAAACCTCTTTGTGATAAACAACTACGTGAAAAGTAACTTTCTTACATTTATAATTTTCCTATTGGAAGAGGAGTTATTCAGTAGCATTGAGACATGAAAATACATTTTTATAAAAGAAAACTAAATGTTTTAGAAATCCATATATGAGAGCTAAGTTAAACCTTCTCACAGGAAAAGCTGGCGACAGATTTTACAGTTAGTGCTATACTTTATGCTTTTCTCTTTTCCTGTTTTTGGCACATGTGCCTACTTTCATGATGTAACAATAACTGGAACAATAACTCCTTGTGAGACTCAAGAAAATTAAATGTTAGCATGTTAGAGTTGATATTTTTGGTCACTGTAATGCCTGATTTGGATCAATTGTTTATTATATTGGTTAATTTTGTTATGATAAAATAAAAAACAAGCCAACACAAAATGTCCATAAGCCATCTGTTTGGCAATTTAGATGGCATTATTTTTCTCTACTATTAATATCATGCTTCGTCCTCACATCCATAATTTTAATGGAGTTTCTTGTTACACAGGAATACAACCACAATTTTAAATAATAGTGTGGAAATGCAATTTAGATTATGATTTACGTTTTGCCAGTCACCTTGTTGATACTCAGATTTTCTCCTTATTTCACCACTAAGTTTTTATGGGTTGGTTTCTTCTAGATTCTTCTTCATTTAACTCTTAATGGGGGTTTGAAGAAGCTTTAATTATTAGCTTTTGTTGTTTCTTAGGGAACGGAAAGGTATGCTGGACATGGAAGACAACCTTTTTATGGCTAGCTCGAACTTTGTAAATGGATATTACTCACAATTTAGTAGCTAAGAATAGACTCATGGGAAAAGAATTCCAAAGTTTATGAAACAGTCAAATTGGCATTTAAGTGACCCTGTACATACCATTGCTTATCTGCATTGCTTTAAGCTCATTTAGTTAGCAAGATTATGTATTAAAACAAATAGTGACAGCAGACAACAAGTATTTTACCTTCAATAAATAGTTACTGTCAGATTATCAATGAAGCAGAAACTGCTTGATTTTTTTTCTAAAAAACCTTTTGCATTTAGTGCATTAAGCAGAGTAGTATGGCCACACACAGAGTCAGAGTCTTTTCTTTTTTATGTCTTAGTGTTTCAAAGAATGACAAATAGTCCTGTTTAAGAAGAGTGTGCTATAAAAACACACAACCTTTCCTGAGCATGCCAAAAATATTTGTAGATCTTATTGATATATATATATATATATATAGTACTGCTTTAATTCATTAAAACAAAAATTAGAAATTTTTATTAGAGAGAAATAGAATGAGATGCAGAGGAATAAAAGTCTGATATTTTTAAAAATTATATAGTAAAAAAGAACTTTGGAAAAATGTTTCTGAAAGTCTTTTATTTACTCTTCCTTTTTCTTTAATCAATTTTCAAGCTAAATTTTCTCACTAGCCCTCAAATTAAATTGTATTCTTGGGAATTCAAACATCTATTGCAGCATATTGTTATTTAGGTCAATAACCAAGGGAAATATATTTGCTTAATGTTAATAGACTATAATGGGCACATAGGAATTCAGATTTGTTGTGATGCTTTTTAAAGAAAATATAAAAATCAGTAATGTAATCTCAAACACATTCTACTAGCCAGGACCTGTCTCAGGTAGAATGATGGTGTAGGTGAGCTTGACATCAGAGCATACCTTTTTTTTTTCCACCTCTATTTTAAAAGCCCTTTGTTAGGAGTCCAGAGTACCTGGGAGCCCTGGCTTTCTGGACACCCCCTTTCAAACCTCCAGTTAGGCCTCTTTGTCTCAGGCATTTCCAAATGTTTAGACTTACCTCTCTTTTCCTCTTTCACATGAACACATTTCATATCCTATTGTGTTAGGCCCTATGCTTTTTTGGAATGCCATAGACCACTCTCTATTAATGATTCAATAGTGTACATATGGTGCCTGGCAATGGGTTAGGTGTTGTGTAGTGCAAAATAATAGTAACAACCTTAAAAATAAACCATTTCTTGAGATATTTCTACAGACTGGGAATGACACATCATCTATTTTTATCAGTTCTTATAAAGGCAAGAGTTAGGGATTTTTATCCTCATTTATCAGAAGACTTTTAAAGAAGTCAGTAATACAGTTGGCAAGTATTAGAACCAAGATCCTGATCCAGGCCCAGCCAACTCCAAAGTCTATATTCTTTACACCATGCTAATCTCTGAATCAGTCCCAGCCATATGAAGTGGTCAGTGGACAGACCAGCATTAAGCCTCTAGATAAAGGGTCAAAATGGGTGACACAAGAGTAGAGCAGCTTACAAAAAAAGACAGTTTGTAAAAAAGAAAAAAAGATAAACTTGGCAGAGAAGTCTGTCCTTGAGATCTTGTTTGAAGAATATTTAGACGTGGACAAAAGGGTAGACAGCACTGTATCCATAACTGAAAGAACTGACAGGTCTAGCCCTGTGATTTGTCCTGGAAACTGATGAGAATAACTAACTTCTGTCACGTGAGGCACACTGTTCTAAATGCATTCACTCTTCTTTCTTAAAGCAACTGTATCCAGGACAAGGTATAGAGAAATTAATTGACTTGCTTATGACCAAATGAGAATTATTAACAGTGTTTGAACCCAGGCAGTCTGACTCCAGAGTCTGTACTCTTAATCACTATGCTAGAAGTAAGTCCAAAGGCTAGGAGCCTTGAAACATAGAGAAAGGAAGTTAGACAAATGCAGTAAGCAACAACCATTCAATGTACTGGGTAAAGGAGCACTTAAAGGAGATCGATCTGGTAGAATTTTGCAGAGGGGAATAGACAGAGGCTGCAGTGCTCAACCCAACTGGCGAACGACTGCCTGTGCAGGCTGAGCTGATGAAGGGTATGCTGGCAGTGAGGATGCAGAAGGAGCACATCTGAGCAATCCTGTGCAGGGGAGAAACTGTTTTGCATTGGATGTGCAGGTGAAAGAGAGAGGAGTCAAAGATGTTTTCTGTCTCCAAAATGAGAAATCTAGTTGAGGTAGTGATATTGGAAGTAAGATTTGGGAGCTCTCAGCACAGAGGTAATAGCTGAAACACTAAAGATGATTTTTCCAATGTACAAAGAAAAGTTCAAACCTCAGAAGCCACACCCAGTTCGGAAACTGGAGAAGGAAAACCAAAGACTAAGTCAGATTATGATGAATTTGAGAGGTAGATGGAAATCTGGGATATTGCAGTTTTAAAGGCCCGTGAAGGAAGAGCAATTTCAACAAATCATTCATATTCTCAGCTGTGTTTTGGGGTTCAGAAGAGAACATGATCTAAAGATCTAAAGCTGATTGGATTGGATTGGATTGGATGAAAAGAAGATCATTTTGTTATGTAAGCTTTAATAGGAAGGTAGGGATGGAGTACTTCTGGAGAAGGACCACTTCCACCCAGAAGTCACTAATAGGCAACAAGTTTGGTCAATAGCCAGTAATGTTGTGTGTGGATCCCAGTGGTTACCCACTAATTTTGTGACCTACCCAAAATAAGCATAATGATACCTCCAATACAGCTTCATCGTGGGAATTAGAGAAAATGTGTGTAGATGACCTAGCACAGAATCTGGCATATAGTAGGTGCTCAATCATTATTTGTTGATTGGATGACAGGTGGCACTGGGGATTAAGAAAGCAGATTTTGGGTTGGGCGCAGTGGCTTACGCCTGTAATCCCAGCACTTTGGGAGGCCAAGATGGGCAGATCACTTGAGGTCAGGAGTCTGAGACCAGCCTTACCAACATGGGGAAACCCCATCTCTACTAAAAACACAAACATTAGCTGGGCGTGGTGGCACAGGACTGTAGTCCCAGCTACTTAGGAGGCTGAGGCAGGAGAATCGCTTGAATGTGGGAGGTGGAGGTTGCAGTGAGCCAAGATTGTGCCACTGCACTCCAGCCTAAGACTGGGTGATAGAGTGAGACTCCGTCTCAAAAACAAAAAACAAAAAACAAAAACAAAAAACAAAAAACAAAAACAAAAAGCAGATTTTCATGTCATCCTCTCTACTTAGGAAAGACAGGAGAGACATACAAGTCCCAGCAGAGTGGGAAGGGAGATGCCACACTAACTTAGAGAGACCCAGAGTTCTGTCAATGCTAGTTAATGGATAATGTCCTACCTATATTGTTCCACTTCTTTAGGGACATTAGCGTTTGAGCAGAGTAGCAAAGGAGTAATACGTGATGGCTGGATATGGTGTCCACAGACTGAGTTTCAGAATTCAGGAGAGAAGAGGTTGGGATGAGATTATGATAAAGAGTGTGTTTTTAGACTTGATCCTGAGGTGCCTGCAGACTGTAGTCTGTAGAGGTGTAGGTTGAGCTATTCAGCAGGCAGTTGGATACAAGTTTAAAGCTCTGGACAATGGCCTGAGATTGTGATATTAAATTTGTTATATACCATTATTATAGTTTTAAATCAGATCTCCTATATTTATATATGTCTTTAGAACCTGAACTAAATTGTCAGTATAAATGTACTTTATATCTAAAGGCCACAAAATGATGAAAGAAGCCCACTTTCTTTTCTCTGTTGCAGAATTCCACGAGACTACTCCATGCCGCACCTTCATGATTTGTGCACCACCATCCCAGCCCAGGAACTGCCCATTGACTTGCGCCTGGCTTCTCGAGTGTATCACACTGCAAACAGGAAAGGCCACAATACCCTGCTTGGAAAATTTGGAACCTCTTTCTTAGATGATCACTTTACAGATGAAGAACAAGCAGATAGGTAAGAGTTCCACTGGTAATTTGATTTTGAACTGAATGTAAACTATCACATAAATCCTGCCTTTGAGTTCTAGATTTTAAAGACTTGATTCTATTCTTGGACACTAAAGAGAAGGGAGCAGTTTTTGTTTTTTTTCTGCCACTTCCTCAGGTATACAGTCTAGATCTGTGTCTCCATTTCCTGATGATATTAACATGAACCTATTCCCAATTGTAAGGTAACTTTAGTATTCCCAGAGTGTTACATACATGATCTCATTTGTTTGTCATCACAACTCTGGAGTACAAATGTGAAAATTGAAAGTAATAAAATTTAAGCAATTAGCTATACATAGAAAATTAAACAAATCACAGATTTGACACTTGGACCCAGTCATTTGAACTAGATTTCACCATCATTGGGCATACTTGGGTCCAGGGATCACATACAAAAGTCATTGCTCTTGGAGTTCATTCCCCTTCTTGGGTCTCACCTTCCTTTGGAATCTGCATATTCTTTTGTGGAGAGTGTATAATTTACAGCATCCTCAAAAGAAGGAGAAAAGGGAAGGAACCTAATATTTATGCAGCAATAACTATATTCTGAGCACTGTGCTGTGTGCTTTGCATGTTTCCTATTTAAATCTTCAACTGTAAGGGAGAAGTTGTAATTTCCGTTTTATTCATGAAGAAATTTAGGGTTCGTGATATCAGGTTACTTGCTGAAGTTCTTATCTCTCGATAGTGATTAGAATCCAGGTTTGTCTAACTCAAGTTTTTATCAGCCTTTTCATTATCACCCACTTAAAGATAATTTTAAGGCTTTTTTATTCTAATCACTCCCCTCATTAAATTTTAATGTGCTAGATATACTGTATATCTGTTTATATATTATATGAATGTATGTCCTTTATAAATAAAAAGAGTAAGCTTTAATCACTCTGTGCTCCCCCCACCCACAGCACCAATTTTCACCTCCAGGGAGGGATATCACCTACCCATTGAGAATGCTTGCCCTACAGTCTCTTGCCTTTCAGAAGCCTTGGTAAAAATACTGAAAAATGTACTACATGTTTTAAAACTATTACAAATATTAAATATTAAGTTAAATGGAAACTTTTTTAGTATTATAATTTAACTATCCTAGGCATATGAGAATACTATTCTAAAATATTACTTTTAATGACACTGTCACAAAATCATTAGTAACCATACTTTTCATGGCATATTTTGAATGTGTTCTCTCAAACTTGACTTCTAGTAAAAATGGCAACACTACTGCATTATTTCATGAATTAAAAATTACCTGGTTTCCCAGTGATTAGCAATCACAATTAGTTTCTATTTGAATCCCTAAAAGAAGGTCACTTTTATGTTTGTTTTCTATGTAGGCAAAAACAATTTTAGGATTTATTTATCAATCATAATTTTATACATCTAAAGCCTTTTAGTTTTGCTTTATCAAATTAAATTCTTGAAAAAAATTGTGTATGAAGAATTTTTGAAATTTCAGAACTGCTCCAGTATCTCCAGTAGAAAACAGCAGTTCAGCATGCCATTCTTTGGAATGTATGTTAAAGCCTAAAGCTGGGAGTAGAAAATAAATACATAAACATAATCTAGTAGTCATGAAACTCTACTATTTTGAGTCATTCCCATTAGCACTACGCAAGCCAAGCATCATTTAGAGGACTTACAGCTTCAATTATTCATGCAAAGTGTTAGAAATGCTGGTTTCTTTCCAATTCTGAAAATATTTTTCTTCAAGTAGACCTCACTTTCTTTTTCCGAGAGTCAATAAATGTTCTATTTGATGAGGATAATTCTTGGCAATTTGTTCCTAAGTACCAAATAAGAAGTTAATTTAAGTACTGAATATTTAATTCTCCAGCATCTATCTCTTGAGGATTACCTTGCTAAACATAGCTTAACCTTTTCAAAATATATCTGTCTGCTGAGCCTACAGGTTCAGAGAAATGTATAATTTTTTTCTGCACTACCAAGTGTTCTCAAGAAAGGTAACTGTAAACAAAATGAATACCCTTTCATTGGATGGCTTTTTGCAATTTTTTGTGCAATGATCAGTTAACTTCAAAGGTAGTAATACTTGTGGTTGTATAGTTTTAATGTTTCCTGATTTTGTTAATCATTATTTATGGCAAATACCAAGACTATTTTAATGGAATTGGAAGGGTATATACTTAAGTTTATTTGAAGTATAGTGTAGTGTTCAAACTTAACGCTTAGTTTGCTAAACAGTAATTATGATGAGAACTATACAAATATCTTGTATTGGCCATATTTTTGCTTTAAAAATAATTTGTATATTATATAGAGAAGTTTATAGACATTTATTTCAAAGTTTTGGTATGGGATTTTATATTTGAGGCTTTAAAGTAGGGGAAATCATTAAAGGTATTTAAAGACTTAGATTAATGTTAACAACTTGGTGAATAGCCTTTCAGACATCTCTTGTATATGTACGTGTTTAAACCACCCATGACATTCTATAGCCTGTGTTTCTTCACTCAAGATTGTTTGTGAACATTTAAATTATTTCATGATATTTACTGCTTTATACAAATTTTTTTTTATAGAGACAGGGTCTTGCTCTATTGCCTAGGCTGGTGTGCAATGGCATAATCATAGCTTACTGTAACCTTGAACTCCTGGGCTCCTCCCACTTCAGCCTCCTGAGTAGCACTAGGCTAATTATTATTATTTATTTATTTTTGTAGACATAGAGTCTCACTATGTTGACCAGGCTGGTCTCAAACTCCTAGGCTTAAATGATCCTCTTGCACCAGCCTCCTAAAATAATAGGATTACAGGCGTGAGCCACTGTGCCTGGCCAGATAGTTACTGCTATAACCAAGCTATGGTGACACTGTCTATGCCAATTTATGACACTGTTCTTTTCCTTACACCCTTGCCAAACTATGATTGTTATTCTTTTTGAATTTTTTGTAATCTTATTATTTTTATTCATTTCTTGTAAGGTTGAACATATTTTTAGATGTTTCTTGGTTATTTGCTTTTTTCCTTTTGAGAATTACTAGATCACATTTTGTGGAGTTGTCATTTATCTCTTCTGTATTGTTTTGTGAATGATCTTTTTATATTAAAAATTTTAGTTATTTGCCATATATATTATAGATATTTTTTTCAATTTGTTGCTTGCTTTTCAGTTTTGTTTTTGGTGTTTTATGCTATCAGAAATGTTTTAATGTAGCAATTTTTGTGTTCTAGTCTTGATGCTAATCTTAAAAAGTGTGTTTATACATTTACATTTTAATGTATTCTCTCGTATTTTCTTCTAGTAACTTTGTGGTTTCCTTTGGAAAAAAAATAAATATTTAATCCATTTGTAATTTATTTTGATAAGAACAATTTTAAAATATAATTTATTCAATGAATCTTCTTTTCCTTACTGATTTGAAATGCTAACTTTCAAATACCTTAAATTCTGACGTTATTGAGTCTATTTATGGATTTCTGTTCCATTTCACTGATTTGTCTATTTAAAACTACTTGTGTATTTCCTTGATTCACCATCAATAGAGAGTTGGTGGCAAAAATCCTGTCCTACAAACATTGGCTGACCTTTTCAAATCAGGCACCCCTTATAGCCAGCTCTTGGGTGGTGAGCAATGCCAGGCTATAAATCCCAGACTTAACCCGCTAGTTGACTTCAAATTAAAAAAGAAATTCCTAGTCAATTTTTGGAAAATATATGGACAGATCATTAGTTTTATACATTAGAACAGCAGCAACAACAATGGAAAAACCAAAGGTTAAGTGTCAAAATTCAATGTTTAATTTCATTTTTGATTATTTTATTACAAAAAACAATAAAAATATTTTAACAAATATACAAAAACATGCAAGCAAATGTGAAAATGAAAAACAATTAAAATCTTGCCATTTATAGATAACACTGTTAAACATTCTTAAATATAGGATTCCAGAGTTTTCCTTTTGCAAATAAATCATATAGAACAAAACTAGAATAATACTATATGCATAATGTTTTGTAACCTAACTTTTAAAAACTTATGTGTAAACATCTTTCCGTGTCAATAAATATTGATCCGAGTAATCAAATGATATGCCTAACTCTGTAGTAGGCACAGAGGTAGGCACTAGAGAGGCATCTGCAAACAAGAGAAACATAATCACTGCCCTCAGGGAACCTGGAGACCAGTGAAAAGAAAGGTGAATTAATTACTGTGAATGCGACAATTAATATGGAGTTGGGCAGAGTGCTATGGAAACATGTAAGAGGGGTCCCTGATTATTTGGGGAGGTTTGAGGAAATGATACTTAAATTGAAACCTGAAAGATGGATAGAAGATAGGAAGGAGGAGGGGAAAGAATGTTTTAGGTCTTTGGTACTCAAAGTATAGTCCACAAACTAGCGGCATCACCATCACCTGGGAACTTGTTAGAAATGCAGGAAATTTGTATACACTTTGAAGTTTGAGTTCATGCTGTGGACAATTGGAATCCATCTGAGAACTGGAAATAAGTCCAGTATTAGAGAACAGGAAGAGCAGTGATACATTTGAAGCTAGAGCGGAGGCAGGATTTTACAGTTACCCCGTATGTGTATGTGAGGGCACATGTGAGTGCTTGGGGGAGGGATTCTTAGTCACAGTGAATTGGGAAAGCATTGATAGGTTTTCTGAGGAAGAATGACATGATCAGGTTTGCTTTAAGATATCACAGTCCTTGTCTTCTCAATTGTGTTGGACACAGTTGATCACTTACTTTTCCAGAAGTCACATTTATCCCTTGGCCTTAGGGACCACTCCTTTCTTGGCTATCTTCCTGCTTCCTTGGCTATGACTTCTCAGTCCCTCCTCCTGGTGTCTCCTCATCTCGACTTCTCAACATTGGAGTGCCCAGGCTTACCAAGGTGATCTTATCCAGGACCATGGCTTTAAATGCCATTTATATGCTGATGACTATGAATTGGTAAGATAAATGCATGAGGATGTGCATCATATCGCTTTTTATAATAACTAAAAACTGGAAACAACCTAAGTGTCCGTCATGGAAGAATTTTAATTGTGCACTCAATAATGAGATGCATTGCAACCATAATAAAGAATGAGGTAGAGCTCTGTATTCTGAAATGGTTAGAACTAAATTCAGAAACAACATGTGTATTATATAAAACAATTTTTTCTGTGTGTGTGGGAGAAAAGTTCAAGAAACTGTTGATTGTGATCCTTTTGTTTTCATTGTACTCTTAACCCATAAAAATGAAAGCTACTTTGTTTTATTTTTTGCTTTATTTATATGGCATATATTTCCATTTTAATTTTAGTCTGTCTTAGTTGTGTCCCTTGTAGAATGCATAGACTTAAGTATTTTTTGAGCTAATCAGAATTTTTTTCTGATAGGTTTTTTTCTAATAGATTGCATCACCCCGTATTCATTTATTGTCCTATCAGATGTACTTGGTATTATTTTTGTCATTTTATATTCTCTTTTTCCTTTTTTGCTTCTTTTCTATTTCCTATAATCTGTTTCATCTGCCAGCATTTGCCTATGTGTTTTTTTGTTTGTATCATTATCTGATGTCTAATCTTGTGAGACAGAAATCTAAAGCCAACCTGTTTTTCATTTATTTGCATGTAATATATTTCTCCTACTCATCTTGATGTTTACAGAATTTTTATGTTTTGCTTTAAAATGAACAGTTTCCCTAGCATGTGTTTGAGAGTGGATTGCTTTCTAATTAATTTTTGGGGGTACATGGAAAGCCCTTCTTGTATGAAAATATAGTTCTTCACTATAAGACTTTTTTGTTTTATGTTGAGTAATGTTTCTATTCTATTTATTTTGTGCATTTCTTCAGGAATATCAATTAGCTGTATGTTGGATCTTCACTATCTTTCCTCTATATTTATCATGGTTTTGCTTAGATTTATCTCTTAAACCTCCGTTCTTCAGTGGTTTCATTTTCTGTGGTATAAATTTTAAAAAGTCCTTCTAATTTCTATTGTGAGACTGCTATGGCATTTACAGATTTTTTTCTAAATTCTATCAGTCTCTTAAGAGAATCTCTTTTGTTTATCTGAATTTTATTACCTCAAGAAACAAAGCAGAATCTTTCTAAAATATTTTTGTGTCCTATAATAAATCTTTCCCAAAAGGATGTGCTTTCTGTCACTTTTTGAATGCTATATTTCATTTTTGTAGCTTGGAGACTGTCTTCACAGAAATCATTTTGGGTTTTTCTGTGTACTCAAC
The DNA here is from genome assembly GCF_047675955.1 of Chlorocebus sabaeus. Classification (NCBI taxonomy): domain Eukaryota; kingdom Metazoa; phylum Chordata; class Mammalia; order Primates; family Cercopithecidae; genus Chlorocebus; species Chlorocebus sabaeus. Next base: position 14,169,318 of record NC_132927.1, read on the forward strand.
TTTGAATGAAGGCAAATTATTTCTGGCTCCCCAAAGTTAATATTGGCTAGATTTACCAGGCATTTTTTGACTGTTTATCTTGGAGGTATTAGAATCGTACTTTTAGATCTTAAGTAGGAGAACCAGAGATGCAGGTTTATGTTAGCAGTTGAGTCAGTCAGAATCCTGAAAGGCACTGGGGGTGGGATGGGACAGGATCTGAAAAATTTGCCTCTATAGTTTCTCTCTGTGATTGTTAAAAATATTGTACTAAGGGTGACCTTTTCCTATTGGGCTTTCTATATGGTAGATTACTATAAGCTTTTCTTCTGTGCATACACATATATTATATATACATACATTTTATGAAAATGACATTATAGATGTTATTTTGATAACATATTCCTTTGAGGATATATATCTATATATAAAAATAAAAATGTAAGGACACATATATGAGTAGTTTGACTTACTATCTCTACTGATGATAGCTTACAAATCAAATATTTAAGGTGTGCTTTTATTTGAAAGATTTTATCCAAATCCTTCAAATAAGATAGTAATATTTGTTAAGAAAATGGAAAATTATCTAACAGAAAAATGCATTGAAGTACACTACATTTATTATATAATTTTGTATTAATAACAACTCTAAGTAGTAGATAAAATCATTTTATTTCCCAAATAAAAAATGCAACATAATGATTGACTAGTCCATGTTTATGTAGCTGGTAACAGCTGGGATTCAAACCCAGGTCTTTATAATTTTAAATGTGGTTTTTATTATATTCTACTGCTTTGTGTATTTGTGAAAGGCCCTTTCATTTTTTCTCTTTATGCTTAATTTGTATACTCACCCTCATTCTGTTTTTAGGACCAATTTGACGTAATCTAGGAAGAATCTGAGGAGCTTAGTTGGATAATCTGTGTGAAGCATATTTTACTTGCCCTTGGTGGTTTGTATTTGATCAATTGTGAACCAATTTTGGAACCTGGGCTTCTGCTTATATAGGATGAGGATTTTATCTTACTATTGCTTGTTCCCTCCTAGGAACTGAAAATCCTGTTTTGATTCTAGGCCAAGGATGTGGCCTTGGTCATTGTGGGAGACTTCTCTGATGTTAATTACGGAAAGCTTTGCAGTCTCTGAATATTGCCCGATTTTATACTTCCTATCACTGGTTGCCCCCCACCCAAATGTGCCATCATCTCATGCTAAACCTTTCTAATTATAGTACACCCAAGACCTGTGGTCTGTTACACTTCATTTGTAATACTCTGTTCTGTCTCATATGCTTTTTATTTCCTACCAGTTTAGGTATCTGCGACTGACCTTCCCCTTACCATCTGTCATTTCTCAATGATCATTTCTAATCCTGGCCCCACCCCTACCCCTTACACGACCTTGTTGCTTGCTGCAGAATCCAAGCAGTGACCTAAGGTATTACACCAAAGAGCATGAGAATCACTGTGTGAGTTGGTGGTATATGTCGCAGAAGTACATTGAACAGAGTTATAAGACGTCTTAGTAGTTCCCTAGCCTAAACCTCTCATATTATGGATGAGGAGACTGAGGCAAAGCTTTGCACTCTATGTCACAGTTGGTGGCAGAGATAGAACTGGAATTAATAGTAACCTCATTTTAAATTTCTGTTATATCCACTTTGAACAAATAGCCCCATCAGTATGTCTTTAGCATGTTTTTAAAAATACAGTTTGGGATGACAAAAAATCATTTCAGTATGTACTATCAATGCCTGGCAAGAATTAACACTTGTGTATTTGTGTTTTTACATGGAAATACCAAGAAAGGAATTATTTGGAAATTTGTCTGTTTCCATAATTGCCAGTATGTGAAAGCTGGATTTTTAAAAAAGTAAAGCAGTATCATTCCACCAGATGTCACTGTTTGCATGTAGCAATGAAGTTACAATGATTAAAAATACAATTTCCCCCTCCCCAATCATGTTTTGTAAAATGTGTATATATATATACACATATATATAGTTATACACTTACTCTTCTATAGACTTGTTATTTTATCAAGACTATATTTTCTGATCTTTTTAAAACATACGAAGTATTCATATGCCTCTGCTGTAGATTTCAAAGAAAAAAATTATAAAAGACTAAAGAAAGTTATTTGTAGATTAACATTGTCAAGAAGATGAAAACCTAAAGCTTTTTCCAGACCTTGGCATATGCTTTTTAAACAACATTCTCTGTAAGTTAATGTTTTTCAAATTGTGGATTGTGACCCAGTGAGTGGGTTGTGAAATCAGTTTAGTGTGAATCAGTTTGCTATGAGCACTTTAAAAAATGGTATCTAGAATAGAACCATTGTATGTGAGATTGACTTTGATGAAACTTTTGTATGTGAGCACTCTTCAAATTTCCCTGTATACATCTTCTATGAGTTACCTAAGAGTGACTGTGATCTACATCCTGTGAAGCCTCTCGCAGGCTTTTGTACACCAAAGAGCAAGATAAATTTGTTAAGGAAGAGATAGTGAAACTGTGATGGAGAACCTGTCTGTTAGGGTCATGCCAATGTAGGGGAGGATTGCTGGAGGGAGATCCCTTCTCCATGCTTCACAAGATGTAACTCACAGTCACCTTTATGTAACTCATAGAAGATGTGTGCAGAGATTTTTTCAGAGTACTCACAACTTAGAACAAATGTTTTCCAAACTTCTTTAACAACATCATACAATCAGAAATACATTTCTCTCTCTGGCCTCATGGGATGCCAATGTGGACCCAAAAGGAGGTTTAACTTTCACTCCAAGAGAGATGGGCTTGTTTTCTTCATTCAACTCCCTCAATGATCATAAACAATAGTGGTTATAATATCAATCACTTTCTTAGCATATTCTGTGTGCAAGCCTCTTCACGCACATGATTTCTAAGACATTTGACTCTGAAAAACTCACTGTTACCATTTGTAAATGAGGAAACAGACTGAAGAAGGAAACAGCACAGTGAGGGGCCCAAATTCTGTTTTCTAACCTCATTCTAAAGGCTCACTCTTTCTACTATATTAGTGATTTTTAGTCTTTCTTGAGGATAAGAGTCATCTGGGTTGTTTGATAAGTTTGTCAATTCCCAGGCTCTATCACAAAACTACTGAATTAGGATCTTCAGAGAAGGGGTCTGGGAAGATGCAAATTTGATTTCATCCCAGGATATTCTTATGATTAGGCTGTTTTAGGAAAGATTGAGTACCTCAGTTGTTCTGCGTCTTCAGAGTGTACAGAATTACCTTCAGGGCTGGTTATAACACAGATGGCTAGGCCTCAGCTCCTGAGTTTCTGACTCAGGTCTGTGGTGGGCTCAATAATTTGCATTCCTAACAAGTTCTTATATGATAATAATGCTGCTCAATAGGGAACACACTTTGAGAACTCCCAGCATCTCATGCCTTACCAGTGATTCTGTTTCCCAGGGCAGAGTATGGGGCTGGCTTTGGCTGTGAGACTTTTCTTACTCAGCCAAAATTCAATAATATTTATTTAGTACCTACTCCATTCAAGTTTTTGGGAGACAGAAAATGAGTAAGTCTCACTTTTTCTCCCAAACAAGCCTATGCTCTACTGTGAAAAAGGCATATGGAATAGAATGCAGTATATTGTATAATGAAAGAGCAGATGAAATGCAACAGGGAAACCAGGGAGTCAGACGTGAATCTGGGCTGGGTAGAGGAGGATTTGTAAAGGTCTGATGGAGGAGTTGAGATCTGAAGGTCTTGCTCTCATCATTCTCCATTTCCATAGCCACTCAGTACTATAATGGCCTGTTGATTTTGCCTGTTTCCCCTATTGCTCCTGGAGTAATCCCAATACATAAGGCATTTTTTTTTTTTTGCATTGCAAATGTAGCTTGGGTGGGAGGTGGGGGGAAGGAAGCAGAGTTGGCAAAGTAGATGGTGCCCAGACTGTGAAGGACCCTGACTGCCGGAGTCAGGAGCTTGGGTTTTATATACTGTGTGTGTAGTCAGTGAGATGTTTGGAGAAGGGGTGACTGATAACAACAGTTTCAGGGATATGTGGCATGGATTGGAGGAGGGAGGGTCTGGAAGTAAGGGACCAGCAAAGATGGTATCACAGGACTCAGATGAGAGAAGATGCAATGAACAGGAGAGACATCATGGAGGGAGAATGAACAGAAATAGTCATTACTGTTGGGAGTGAGGAAGAGATTGGTGATGAAGAGATTTTCAGTCTGACCCACTGAGATAGTGGTGTTTTCCAGAGAGAACTCTAGAAAGGGTTGGTTCTTTTCTCTGGACAGAAAGAAGGAAGCAGGGAAAATCTGGATAAAATTTTCCAGGTAAGTGCTTCATCTTTGTCATACAGGAACATAAAGGCTAACCTTAGGTAAGACTTTCCACCAAAGCCTCCATTCATGTCTACCAGAACTATGCACTCTAGAATGTCCAATGACCTTCACTTTCTTCCAACCAGTCCACATTTCTGTTTATTTAGCATGCTTTTGGAATATGAAAGAGCAAAAGACAGTAAGTTATAAATGACTTTTACTATCCTGTTTCTGGCTTAGAGCCAGAGAAACGTACAGATAACTTTTAGATAGCTTCTAAATAACTTCTTAGTCACCACTCTCCTCATCACCATCTCCTTCTCCTCCCAACCTATCTTAGAAATACTTATTGATCCTGATGTATGTATTCACTTGGCTCATTCTCTTAGTCCCTAGACATTCCCCTGTTCTTTTGTTTTTCTGGATACACTGGAATTCAGCTTCAGAAAACAGAAACATCTTGTATTAGTCTGTTCATATGCTGCTAATCAAGACTGGGTAATTTATAAAAGAAAGAGGCTTAATTGACTCACAGTTCTGCAGGCCTGAGGAGGCCTCAGGAAACTTACAATCATGGTGGAAGGGGAAGCAAATATGTCCTTCTTCACATGATGGCAGCAAGGAGAAATGATGAACAAAAGGGGGAAAAGCCCCTTATAAAACCATCAGCTCTTGTGATAAATCACTCACATCATGAGAACAGCACGATGGGGTAACCACTCCCACGATTCAGTTACCTCCCACCGGGTCCCTCCCACAACACATGGGGATTATGGGAACTACAATTCAAGGTGAGATTTGGATGGGGACACAGCCAAATCATATCACAGCTGTAGCTATTTTAAGCAAAAAAGGACTTAGTAATGGGAATTTGGTGTTTTAAAATCAATGAGAGGGTCAGAAAAATGGGGCATTAGGTAGGGAGATCTCCTGGGGATGACTCACAGAGCATGTTTAACTGGCTGCCTAGGACGCTGCTGCTCCTGACACAGGAAGGCGGCATATCTGGAAGCCAGCACTGGCAACATACCACCTTAACTGAGATTCAGGGATTAAGTAGTCTTAACTATCACAGCTTTGGACTCTGGAGCCACACTGTGTCTGTTTGACGTGCTCCTTGGCAAAAAACAAACAAATAAAAAACACAACTCACAAAGTCGTAACTTTACTGGAACACTGCTACAGAAGAACTCAACATTGTCATGACTGTACTTGCCAATAGAAACGTCAGAACCTTCTGCCTTCTAAATTGCATTTGGTTAGTGGATTCTAAATAACATCTAGAACACTGGCTTCAGGAGAGTTGTTTTTTTTTTTTTTGTAAGATAGAATCTGACTCTGTTGCCCAGGCTGGAGTGCAGTGGCGTGACCTTGACTCACTGGAACCTCCGCACTCTGAGTTAAAACAATTGTTGTGTCTCAGCCTCCTGAGTAGCTGGGACTACAGGTGTGTGCCACTATACCCAGCTAACTTTTGTGTTTTTAGTAGAAGACGAGGTTTCACTTTGTTGACTAGGTTGGTCTTGAACTCCTGGTCTCAAGTGATCTCCCTGCCTCAGCCTCCCTAAGTGCTGGGATTACAGGCATGAACCACCATGCCTGGCCAAGAGAGTTTTACCTTTCCATCCTTGGCAGTTCAGAAAAGCACGTTAGACGGAGGATGGAATGGGTGTTAAGTGGCAGTGGTATTCACCTTGCTGGGAGTAGAGTTTTAAACTCTCTTTGAATTCAAGTATTTTAGTAGGTAAGATAGGAAGCTTTTATTCATGACTCTACTCTGACAAAGCCATATCTTCTCCAGCCTGGCTCTGAGTGGGTCTACTTCTTAACAGCAGGAATGATGGGATTTGAGGATTTCACTGTATTATTAACCTGCTGTAATCAGTTGGGTTTTTTGTATGCTTAATTTTCACATTTGGTAACTCATAAAGTGATTCTTCATATAATAGTGTATCAATAAGTTAGAGGAAATAGTAGCTCTAAATGCTTCAATGTGAAATTGATATATCTATAATATGTATGTGGCACTTGACTATGTATATATTCTTGGATATTTTGTCTTTATGTTCATTTTATATTTATTTTACAGTTAAGTGTTACAGTACAAAAGTTAATGTATTTTTAAGCCAGTCTGTAGGTCAGTAATTAATGACACATTTTACCTTCAAATTTTGATTTATCTCATCTCTTTAGCTTAATCTTGTATTGATAAGTTTTGTTCCATATATATTCTTATGTATATGTAGCTTGTAGTCTAAAAGAAAGACTTGATGCCTGAACAGTTTTCTGTTCATCCCAGCAAGAAGGGAAAACCATAATGTGAGAAGGCACTTCTGCTTAGGCTGATGCTTTGCCCCAGTCCAATAAATGAAACTCTGTGTGTATATGTGGGCTTGGAATGGGGAGTAGGTGAGAGAACAGAAGGTAGAGAAGGTTTTTTTTTTAACCTCTTTTGTAACTAGGCTTTCATAGGGTGAATTTATTATTCCAGTATACATTTATTATTCCAGTATATTTTGTTTCATTACAAAATCATCATAAATATTACTATTAAAATGTATTAAGAACCAGATATTAGCAGTTTTTGGATTATTTCTCATTTTAGATTATCTGATTTCTACACAATCTCCGTTTAGTGCAGATGTCAAATGTCCATGTGTTTATTTCAGTGGAGTTATGAAATGAGGGCAAATATCTTATGCTTTGTCAATTACTTAAAAAACAAACTTATTGTTTTTATCACATTGTAGAATATTATATGGAATTCCTGTTACGGATGACAACCAAGAATATGTCCATATTCCTCTGACACCGCAAGGGATACCACCTGAATTGGCACAAGGAACTAGAGAGCATGTTCACAAACCACACTTGCAAGTCTTGGGAGAGGAAGTAAGAAACTTTCTGTAATATTAGTTTTTTGTACCTCACGGGTCCTCAAACTTTTTGATTTCAGGAAACTTTATTTACTCTTAAAAATTGTTGAGGGCTGGCCAGGTGTGGTAGCTCACGCCTGTAATCCCAGAACTTTGGGAGGACACAGCGAGAGGGTTGCTTGAGCCCAGGAGTTTGAGTCCAATCTGGCCAACATAACGAGACCTTGTATCTACAAATAATAACCCAGCTGGGTGGCACACATCTGTGGTCCCAGCTACTTGGGAGGCTAAGATGAGGGAATCACTTGAGCCCAGGCAATTGAGGCCTCCAATGAGCCGTGATTGCACCACTGACCTCTAGCCTGGACAACAGAAAGAGACCCTGTCTCAAAAAAAATTATTGAAGACCTCATAATTTTTAATGTGAATTATATCTATTAACATGCTAGGAAGCCAATAGAGCTTTGGGGAATCTGAGGGACTGTAACAAAAGATCTAGTATTTGTGTTATCACAAAAGATGGGGAGAGACTGAAAAGTATTGAAATAAATTATATCTGAAAAGTTACCAGTTTGGCAAAAGGCAGAAAGCTATAGATTCAGGAGTCTGAGCAAATCCCAAACTGGAAAAATCCAAAGGAATATAGAACAAATCACATAATATCAAACTTCTGAAAATGAAAGATAAAGAAAAACCAAACATCAATCTAAGAAAAGTGGGAATGGCTATATTAATATCAGATAAGATAGACTTCCAAGCAAGGAAAGTTCTCAGAGACACAGAGGGGCATTATATTAAGATAAAGAAAGCAACAAAAAAGAAAGGACATGCTACCTGTAGGGGAAAAACAATTTGAATGGAAATGGGTTTCTCATGAGAAGTGATGGAGGCCAGAAGTAAGCGGCAGAACATTTTTCAAGTACTGGAAGAAAACAACTATGTTCCAGAATCCTATGTCCAGAAAAATATCCTTTAGGAATGAAGGAATCAAGACATTCTCAGATAGAAGAAAATTTGTTGCCAGCATACCTACCCTAAAAGAATGGCTAGGAAAAGTTCTCTAAAAAGAGAGAAATAAGAGAAAAAATCCAGGAATATATAGAAGGAACAAAACCCACGTAAAGCAAAAATATGGGTAAGTACTATAACACTTCCTTCTCCTTTTGAGTTTTCTAAGTTATGTTTGTCTGTTGAAGCAAAATTTATCATGCTGATGTGGTTGTAACAGGATATAGAGGAAATATTTAAGACATATTTTATGTCTTAAAGAGACATAAAGGGAGGTGAGATTTCTACATATCACTTGAACTAGTAAAATAATACCCTCAGTCAATTGTGGTAAGCTATATTTATAAAATGTAATACTTAGAGTAACAATTAAAAAACTATACAAAGAGATACACTAAAAACACTATAAATAAATAAAAGTAGAATTCTAAAATATGTTCAAGTAATGTACAGGAAGACAGGAAAAAGAAAACAGAGAAACAAAAGAAACCAGAGCAGACAGGAAACAAAATCTAAAATGACAGACTTAAACCCTAATTTAAATGTAAATGGTTTGAATTTAGCAATTAAATGACACAGTGGTAAAATGGATTAAAACACATGACCCAGATATATAATATTTACAAGAAACAAATTTAAAACATAAGGATATAGCCAGTTTGAAAATAAAAAGGTTAAAAATACACAAACATCCATCAAAGAAAAGTGGGAATGGCTATATTAATATCAGATAAGATAGACTTCCAAGCAAAGAAAGTTCTCAGAGACACACAGGGCATTACATAATGATAAAAGTATCAGCACATCAAGAAAACATGCCAGTCTTAAAAAATATATGCACCAGACCATAGAACTGCAAAACATGCAAAGCAAAATCTACGAACTGAGAGGAGAAATAGACAATTCCACAACTATAGTTGGAGAGTTCTGCATTTCTCTCTCAAGAATTCATAGAACACTTAGAAAATCAGCAACAACCTCATCAACCAGTAGGTTCCAGTTGAAATTTATAGAACACTGTACCCAACAAAAGCAGAATGCATATTCTTTTCAGATGCCACGAAACATATACCAGAATAGAGCAAATCCATAATGGACTAAAACTAGAAATCAGTAAGAGGAAGATAACAAAAATCTCCAAACACTTAGAATCTAACAGAATCTAACTCCAAACAGTACAACTATGAATAATCTATGGTAAAGGAGAAGTTGCTAGGAATTTAAAAAATACATTTAACTGAATGAAAATGAAAATACAACATATCAAAGTTTGTGGGACATAGCTAAGCAGAATTTATAGCACTAAATGTTTTCAATAGAAAAGAGAAAGTCTCAAATTAATAATTTAAGCTCCCACTTAAGAACCAAGAAAAAAAGAGCAAAATGAACCAAAAACAAGCAGAAGGAAGGAATAAAAACAGAAATCAATCAAATGGAAAACAGAAAAACAGTAAGGAAAATTAATGAAAGGAAGAGCTAGTCATTTGAAAAGATCAATGAAATTAATCTCTGGCAAGACTGACAAGAAAAAAAGAAAAGCCATAAATTACCAATATTATAAATGAAATGAGATGTTACTACAGACCCTGTAGATATCAAAAGATTAATATAGGAATACTATGAACAACTCTATACGCACATACATTTGATTAGTTAGATGACGTGAAGAAATTCTCGAAAAACACAAACTACCACAACTCACCCAGTATGAAATAGATTATTTGAATAGCCCTATAAGTATTAAGGAAATTGAATTGTTGATTTGTAGAACATTCCACTTCTCCTAAATATGTAAGCCCAGATGATTTTACTAGAGAGAATTCTACCACACATTTAAGGAACAGTTAACACTGATTCTATACAATCTCTTTAAGAAAATAAGAGGAGGGAAGACTTCTCAATTCATTTTTTGAAGCTAGTAATACCCTAGTACCTAAACTAGGCAGTAAACAAACAAACAAACAAACACCCAAAAGGAAGAAAGAAAAATGCAGACCAATATCCTTGCTATGGTTCAAATGTTTGTCTCCTCCAAAACTCATGTTGAAATTTAATTGTTATTGTAACAGTATTGAGAGGTGGGACCTTTAAGATGTGAGTAGGCCCTTATGGGTGGGAAGAATGCTATTAGAAATGGACAAGTTCAGCCCTCTTTCTCCCTCTTGGCCTTTCTGCCTTCCCCATGTGAGGACATAGTAAGAAGACCTACATCAGATGCTAGTGTCTTGATCTTGGACTTCTTTCCAGCCTCCAGAACTGTGAGAGAATAAATTTTTATTCTTTATAAATTACCCAGTCTCAAGTGTTCTGTTATAGCAGTGCAAAACAGATTAAGACAACTCCTTATAAATATTGGATATAAAAATCCTTAACAAATGTTAGGTCATAGAATTTAAAATACATGAAAGGAATTATCCACCATGACTTTAGGGAATTATCCCAGAGATTTGAGGCTGGCTCAGTACTGGAAAGTCAATCTTTGTAATTCATCATTTTAACAGAGTAAAGAAGAAAAATTACATGATCATATTAATCAATGAGGAGAAAGCATTTGACAGATTTCATCACCCATTTTCATGATAAAAATTTTCAGAAAAATAGGAATGGAGGGAAACTTCTACAGCTTGATAAAGAGCAGCTACAAAAACCTACAGCTAACGTAGTATTTAATGGTGAAAGCCTGATTGTTTCCCCATACCACTCTTATTCAACATGGTGCTGGAAATTCTAGGCAGTGCACTAAGGCAAGAAAGGGAAAGAAAAGCTTGCAGACCAGAAAAGAAGCAATACAGCTGCCCCTATGTGCAGATGACATGATTGTCTACATAGAAGATTCTGAGGAATCAGCCGGGTGCAGTGGCTCATGCCTGTAAGCCCAGCACTTTGGGAGGCCAAGGCGGGCAGCTTGCTTGAGCCCAAGAGTTTGAGACCAGCTGGGGCAACATGACAAAATCCCATCTCTACAAAAAATACGAAACTTAACTGGGCATGGTGGTATGTGCCTGTAGTCCCATGGCCTTAGGGCTTTCTGGGAGGCTGAGGTGGGAAGATCACCTGAACATGGGAGGTTGAGGCTGCAGTGAGCCATGATCATGCCACTGCACTCCAGCCTAGACAACAGTGAGATCCGCATGTCAATAAATAAATAAATAAATAAGTTCTGAGGAATCTGTACAAGAAAAATCTCACAGAACTAATAACTGAGCTCAGTAAAGTGACAGGATACAAAATAAACATGAATAATTCATTGTATTTCTATGTATCTATAGATGAACATGTACTGAAGTATATACTGAAATTAAAACTGTATCATTTATAATTGCTTAAAACTGAAATAATTAAGTGTAAATCTAACAAAGCATGTGTAAGAGTTAGATGCTGAGGACTACAAAATGCTGATAAAAGAAATAAAAGTGATCTAAGTAAATAGAGAGATTCCCTATTTATAGATTGGAAGAATCAGGATAGTAAACCTGTCATTTCTCCTCAAATTGATATACAGATTTAAGCAATTGCTGTCAAATTTCCAGCAAGGCTTTTTTTGTACATGTAAACAGGAGTATTCTAAAGTTTGTATGGAAGTGCAAAGGAAGTAGAATAGCTAAAATAATTTTGGATAAGAAAAATGAAATGGGAGAAATCAGTTTAGCTGACTTCCTGAGTTACTGTGTTACAGTCATTAAGATTGTGTGGTCTTGGTGGATGCATAGGCCTATAGATCAATGGGACAGAATAGAAAACCCACAAATGGACTCCTACAGATATGCACAACTGATTTTTTTTATAAAAATGCAAAAAGTATTCAATGGTGTAGGATGGCCTTTTCAAACAATTGCTGCTGAATCAATTGTACATCCCTTAACCAAAAAAAGAACCCTGACCTAAGTCTTGCATCCTATAAAAAATTACTTACAATAATAATTCATAGACAAATGTAAAATATAAAACCATGAAACTCGTAGAAAAAATAGGAGATCATTGGGATTTAGGACTAGGCAAAGCATTCTTAGACTTGACACCAAAAGCACTATTTGTACAAGGAAAAATAGGTAAATTGGACTTCATCAGAATAACTTTTTTTCTCTTCAAAAGACCCTGTTAAGAGGATTAAATACAAGCCACAGACTCGGAGAAAATATTTTGCAAAACACATATCCAGCAAAAAATTAGTATCTAGAATACATAATGAATTTTCAAAACTCAATATAAAAAATCTAACTGGAAAGTGGGCAAAACCATTAATAAACATTTCACCAAATAGGATATGTAGATGGCAAAGAAGCATATGAAAAGATGCTCAACACCATTAGCTGTTAGGGAAATGCAAATTAAAACCACCATAAAATATTACTACAGAATGGTTAAAATAAAATAATAGTGATAACACCAAATGCTAGTAAGGATGTTTAAGAGAAATAGGATCATTGATATATTGTTTTTGGGAAGGTAAAATGGTACAGATGTCTAGAAAGCAGTTTGGTAATTAGAGAAAAATCCAAAGTATGCATGCAGTTCTGTAAGATAAAGTGTCCGGGCATGCATACAACCCAGCAACTGCATTCCTGGGTGCTTATCTTACAGAAATGAAAATTTATAATTACATTATAATTTATACACAAAGGTCATCACAGCTTTATTAATAGAAGCCAAACTCTCTGTGGGCTTCTCACAGTGTACTCATGCCAGAGTAAACTGCAGCCTTGAACCACTGCTCAGCCTCCTTACTTGTGAGCTATGAATACTGAAGCAGGTTGCACAGTGAAAAAAACCAAAAAACTCAAACAGGAAACACTCTGGATATGGGTTGAGAAAACTGTGGTACATCCATAGATGGAATACTAATCGCCGGTAAAAAGGAAGTAACTATTGATATATGCAACAACAATGAATCTTAAGTTAATTATGCTGAAAAATCCAATGTTAAAAGATTACATACTGTGTAATTTCATTATATAACTTCCTTGAAATGACAAAATTATACAAATAAAGAATAGAATAATGGTTTCCAGGTTTTCAGGATGGGGGTTAGGATGAATAAGACTTTAAAGGACAAGATGGATCCCTTATGATGATGGAAATGTTTTGTAGCTTGACTGTTTCATGTCAACATGTTGTTTATGATATGGTACTATGGTTTTGCATGATATTGTCTTTGGGCTAAACTGGATAAAGGGAAGATGGGATATCTTTGTATTATTTCTTAAAACTGCATGTGAATCTACAATTATCTCAAAATAAAAAGCCTAATACCAAAATTGTGGTCCGTGGAACAGAGAAAAAAAAGAAAAAAAATTTAGCCTCAGTTAAAAAGATAATTGTTACATGATGATTTATACAACAAAAAACCTTGTTGCAATTGAAATCTGAAACTGTACTGATGACTTCCATACTTTATTATGTTAAAATCTATTGTTTTATCTTGTACTTTGAATGGAACTTTTACTCATGCATTATTTCAAATAACATCACGCATTAGTTATTTGGAAAATGTTGTTCATTCAGTTATTTAACTCTTCAAATGTTGACACATTTCAGTATAATATACAATATCAAAATAGATTATTTTTTTAAATTGTCAGAAAAGTTCTTTAGCATTGGGAACCTTGCAAACTCATGTTAAGGGACACGTTTTCCAAAATTCTAATTTTTGTTCAAAAGCTCAGTTTTTTCATTGTCACAAATACACTCGGTTGTTTTGTTTGAAGTGACAAGTTTGCTTCATTCCTTTTTAAGAAAAATCTTGCCATATACCCAAGTCTCAATAAACATGGTTTGATGTTTGTTTTCTTAAATGAAAATGGAGGCTAGTTCAGTTCACAACTCAAACAATAGCATACATGCATTTCCTCCAAACCACCATCATACTTCACCGTGGCCACAGATGTATTTTGTTTGTATTTCTCATTTACTCACATTAAATATTAAGATGTATGGAGATTTAATAAAATTAAAAATTTTTCCTTCTTTATGGTGGGCATTTTTAAGGTGCTGCTGTCTTGATTCATGCTTTGGCACTGTGAGTTTCACCATATATATAATATATATATACACTGATATATACATATATACACATATATATGTGCGTGTGTATATATAGGGGTGTGTGTGTGTGTGTGTGTATATATATATATTTTTTTCCCCATCAATGCAAATGTTAACATAGTGAAAAAGGCAAATAACCTTCCCCAGGGTCTCAGATTACATTTTGAAAACTGATATTCTGCCTTAGGTTTCATTTAAATGAAACTTAACTTGACCCTGAAACTAATTTGCATGTCTCTTTCCCTTAGTGAACAGAATACTCTGACCTTGGGTCATCAGTAGGAACAAGAGTTATTGTATCAGCTTGTAATATGCATCATGGCCTTAGGAGGTATGCAGGAACTGCTAAACACACATTAACCCAGGATGCTTCAGAGTTAGTCATTAGTTTGCTATGCAATAGCCATTGTCCTTTCAAGTTCTGGCAGCCACTACCTCTGTTGCTTCTAATATTTTCCTAGGACTCTTCTTAGAAGTTCTGAGCATTGCTGGGAGAAGCAATTTACCATGGTTAGTCTTATTTACAAGTTTAATTTAAAAAATTCTCTCCTGAAGGTGCATCTGTACTTTCCCTTGAGAGCAAATTATTGTTGTTTAGTGATAGCTTTCCTGCCCTTCCTACTTGGAGACTTGTATCTTAACTTCTAGGGCAGTAGTTTTATTCTGGTTGCTTAAGCTGCTGGAAATGTACTCCATGGGAAAAATTACTGTACTATATGTGACATAACATTTGAATACCTGAAATCCTCTTAATGTGTAGGTGATCCTTAGAAGATTTGCCAGCTGTTTTTGGAAGAGTTTATTCATCTTTTAGTAAGGACTTCCTGGCTCTAGGTCTGTACAGCATAAAGTGATGCGCTATGCCCAGCATAACAGGACAAGTGAGACCAAAAACTTAATTTTGAAGTCTTATGCTGGAAAAATTACCTGGCAAATACAAAATCTGCCTTTCTCAAAATACTGTATTCTTCTGGGAAACAGGAAACATGTGATCAAGTATATGGAATAGTTGAGGATTATATCTCTGACTAGAAATAAAAGCACTCCAGATGCAGTGACACTTTATAATAGTAAATCTTTATTTACTGGGTTTGGGTTTTCATGTATTACTCTGGAAAGTCTGTGTATCATCCACACTCCAGATGTCATTGTTAAGCATTCATTTTTAAAGCTACTGTTATGTCTTTTTGCAGTTGATGCTTTAAAATTGAGCTCATTTTCCTGGTGAAAGACAGATCATTTCGGGGAAAAGGCATAGTCCACTTAAATATTATTACAAGTAAATGAAAATATTAAAGAAAACATAATTATCAATATTGTGGCAAAACATAATTATCAATAATATTGTGGCTTCATAAAGCTATTATTATAAAATCTTACCACATTTTCTTCAAGATCTTGTCATGAATACCTGATTATTATTTTTTTGTATGTAACTATGGAAAATTTTTTTCTTTTTACTGTTTTATTATTATTTTATTTTATTTTTTGTTTTTTGAGGTGGAGTCTCACTGCAATGCCCAGGCTGGAATGCAATGATGTGATCTCAGCTCACTGCAACCTCTGCCTCCTGAGTTCAAGCTATTCTCCTGCCTCAGCCTCCCAAGTAGCTGGGACTACAGGTGTATGCCACCATGCCCAACTAATTTTTATATTTTTAGTAGAGATGGGGTTTCACCATATTGGCCAGGCTGGTCTCAAACTCCTGACCTCAAGTGATCCACCTGCCTGGGCCTCCCGAAGTGCTGGGATTACAGGCATGAGTCACTGTGCCCAGCTTATTATTTTATAATAGTTTTATTTTTAAAAATAGTTTTAGACTTACAGAAAACCTACAAAGACAGTATGGCAGTTTCCCATACATACCACACTGTGTTTCTCCTATTATTAACATAGTAATAGTGGATTGAATAGTTGTCTCCAAAAGATATGTCCAAGTCCTAACCCATGGCACCTGTGAGTGTGACCTTATTTAGAAATAGAATCTTTGCAGATGTAGTTAAGGATCTTGAGATGAGATCATCCATAGGGTGGACCTTGAATCCTGTAACCTTATAAAAGGTGAATGCCATGTGAACACACACAGACACTCAGAGAAGAAGGCCATGTGCTGGTGGAGAGAAATTGGAGTGATGCTGCTGCAGGCAAAAGAATGCCAAGGATTGCCAACAACCCCTGAAGCTGGGAAGAGCAAGGAGGAATTCCTCCCTAAAGTCTTCAGAGGGAGCATGGCCCTCCCTTCACCTTGAATCCTGAACTATGAGAGAATGTTTGTTGTTTTAAGCCAAGCAGTGGTAATTTGTTATGGCCGCCTTCGAGAATTTATATGACGTATTATAGTAGTATGGTGCATTTGTTAAAATTAATGAACCAATGTTGATACATTATTGTTAACTAAGATCCACATTTCATTCAGATTTCCTTAGTTTTTATGTAATGTCCTCTTTCTGTTTCAGGATCTCATCCAGGATACCATATTTACATTTAGTTGTCAAGTCTGCCTTAGGCTCCTCTTGGCTGTGATACTTTCTCAGACTTTCCTTGTTTTTGATGGCTTTGACAATTTTGAGGAGTTCTGGTCAAGTATTTTGTAGAATGTCTCCCATTTGGGATTTGCTTGATCTTCTCCCCTCCCTTCCTTTCCTTAGAGACAGGGTCTTGCTCTGTTGCCCAGGTTGGAGTGCAGTGACGTGATTGTGGCTGACTACAGCCTTGACCTCCAGGGCTCAAGTGATCCTCCCATTTCAGCCTCCTGAGTAGCTAGGACTACAGGCACATGCCACTATACCTGGCTAATTTTTAAGATTTTTTGTAGGGTCTTACTTGCTTAAGCCAGTCTTGAACTTCTGGCCTCAAGTGGTCCTCCAGCCTTGGCCCCCCAAAGTTCTGGGACAGGTGTGAGCCACCACACCCAGCCATGATGTTTCTCTGATTTGATGGGATTATGTGATTTTCTGAGGAAGACCACTGAGGTAAAAAGTGCCATTTTCCTCAGGTATCAGGGGTATGTACTATGGACATGATTTATCAATGTTGATGTTAACCTCCATCACCTGGCTAGGTAGTGTTTACCAGGTTTCTTCATTTAAAGTCTCTCTTTGTTTCCCTTCCCATATTATTCTCTTCAGAAGAAAGTCACCATGCACAGCCACACCTAAGAAGTGGGGAGTTATGCTCCATCTCCTTGAGGGTAGAGTGTCTACAAAAATTTATTAGAATTCTTCTGTATAGGAAGTGTGTCTATTCTTCTCATTTATTTACTCAGTCATTTATTTATGTCAGTATAATTTGAGAATATTTACATTATACTTTGAGTTGTAATCCAATATTACATTATTATTATTAGTTTTGATAAATTTTTTTGATCTTTGGCCATTGGGAACTCCTTCAGTTGGCTTCTATGTCTCTTTTGACACCTCATAGGGATCCCACAATCCCTATAATTGTGGGATTTTTTAAATAACACTTTCTTAATTTTTGACAGTATTAGATATTCTAGGTTCATCTTGTATATTTCCTGCCCTAGTCCTAGAATCAGCCATTTCAACAAAGAGTCCTAGGTCTCTTTATTGGGGAATATAATTAAAAACTAAGATCCAGACAGTAGGTGTACTTGTTTCTACTGGGCATTGTTGCTTCTAGGTCTTGTCAGCTGTCAAAGCAAGGAAATATATGTGTGTATACAAACTTGTATAAATAAATACATGTATCTATACATATTTCTATATGTAAACATCTGTATCTATAGTAAGCTAAATATGAGTTCTTACTGATGCATCCAACTCTAATCCATTACCTCATGGGTCGTTCTAGTTTCCTTCCTTTTTTTGTACTCCACTTGTACTCCAGCAGTGACAAACCAGGCTTCCATAATTCTCCCTCAATTTATTAAATTTTTCAATTCCAGTACACATGCATAGAAGTATCAGAATTGTTAATTCATAATCATGTGGAATACAACTTTATTACCTAATGTGTAACACTATGTGCACAGTTCCTTTTGCCTTAAGTTTTATGTCCTCATTTCCAACGTAACTGAGGTCAACAACTTTTCCCCCCACCCCGTTGGGTGAGATTGTTTCATATGTTTGTAATACAGTTAGACTGTTTTATTACATTCTGCATTCCATCCTGGGATTCCTCCTGACCTCCTAAATGATTTTTAAAAATTCATATTAAAGAAGAGATCAGGCATATTTAGGGTGGTATGGCCGTAGGCATCAATTTGCATTGCATTAAAATTCAACTCTTATGCTTCAAAGTTCAGTGGGTTTTTAAAAATGTATAATGTCATGTAGCCACAATTCTACAGAATAGTTTCACATCGCTAAAAATATCCCCTAGGCCTGATTAATTTTTATTTGGAAAAGAAATACAGAAACCAAACTAGCAAACACCTGAGAATATGTTAGTAAGATTTTGGAAATGTTAACATTTTGTCATACTTGTTTCATATTTTTTAAAATAAAATTTTAAAAATTATTAAATTAAGGCCTTTTGTACTTCTTAATTCCATTTCTCTTCCTCCCTACCCAGCAGTTACTGGTATAATTATAGTAGTTTTTCCATTCCATGAGTTTATACTTTACTAGATGTATTCATGAGCCTAACCAATAAATAATACTTTTTTTGTGTTTTCTGGATACATTTATATAAATGACATGGTTTTATATGATTCTTTCTAAAACTTGCTTATTTTCTTCTCAATACCATGCTTCTAAGATCCACCTCTAGATCATAATTTTTGTGTTTTAATGTGTTTTATGGTGTTTATGAGTATACCACATTTTATTTATGTTACTCTATTAATGGCTATTTAGATTGGGTTTAATTTTTTTATTTCACATGCTCTGTGAATCCCCATACACATTTTCCCATGCATGTGTGAAAGAATTTGCCTAGACTATATAGCTGGAAGTTAAATTCCAGGAAGATGTGGCATGTACACTTTCTACTCTACTAGATATGGCCAATTGGCCTCCAGTGTGTTCTACAAATTTCCCCAAGTCCTTAGGGTCAGTTGGTAATGCAGACTTTTACATTTTTGCTAACCTGATGGCTTTAAAAAAATTCTTTACCAGATTTTCAGAAGCTATGGAACCAAAAATTCTCAGCAAATAAAAATAATTTTGACAGGAGATTGAGTGTTTACTCTTGGGGCCATTTCTTACCATTTCTAATAACCTTTTATGTTGTTTTCAAAGATGTGTGCTTATCCAGAATTCACGAAGTTGTTTTGGAATACAGCTGCACCTAAATTCTCTGTTCCAGAATCTGTCATGAAGGAAACTCTATATCCAAAATATGAGGTAACATACCAAATGGGTTTTCTCTTTTATTGTTGTTGTTATTATTTAATAATTAAATTGTATAATTGGCTATGACATTAAATTTTACTGGACATTTATGTAAATTACCAGACAGTTATTGCCATAATTAGGATTAATTGGATAGCACTATAGAAATTATTTATATATGTAAATAATTATATGTATGTATAGAATTATATACATACATACTTATGAATTTATAATTTTGTATGTTCTATACATATACACACACACATATATAATTTTTTTTGAGATGGAGTTTTGCTCTTGTTGCCCAGGCTCGAGGGCAATAGTGCAATCTTGTCTAACCGTAACCTCTGCCTCGCCAGGTTCAAGCAATTTTCCTGCCTCAGCCTCCTGAGTAGCTAGGATTACAGGCTTGCGGCACCACACCTGACTAATTTTGTATTTTTAGTAGAGAGGGGGTTTCTCCATGTTGGTGAGGCTGATCTCGAACTCCTGACCTCAGGTGATCCACCCACCTTGGCCTCCCAAAGTGCTGGGATTACAGGGATGAGCCACCACGCCCGGCCATAATTTTATATATTTAATGTATATTTAAAAAATGTTATACTTATCCATGTGACTTTAGCTAGTCAAGAATAATATTCTGTTTTCTTTTTGAAAGAATGTTTTATTTGATTGAGAGTTCAAGATATAAAGCTACTTGAGTTGTTTAGAGATCTTCATGGTATTTTCATTTGTTTTTAAAATCACATTTTAAATTAAATTAATATTAAAAACATTTAAGAATACCCAAATGTGGTAATCTTTTTCCTTCCCTTAAAGAAGAATGATTACTCCCATTTTATGTTATACTGGTCATTTTAAAAATTAGAAAAATAAGGAGAAATAAAACAAAATAACCTATTATTCTTCTCCCACAGAGAATTGCTGCCCACTTTTTGGTTCATTTTCTTTGGTTTGTAAAAATTCTTCTCCTTTTTCCTCCTCCTCTTTTCTGCTTTTTCCTTTTTTTTTTTCCTTTTACAGTATTTCAGTGATGAGCATCATTGTACATAAATTTTTAGTGGCATTCAGGATTATTTTATTTGCACAATGCTGTAGGCAGCTTATGAAAACACATATATCAGAAAAGGATAAAACAAAAAAGTTAAAGAAATTGTGGGGAAAACATAACATGAGTAATAGCATAATAAAGCCAGAGGTAAGGTTAATATGAAGACATTCAGTTCATGTATGCTGCTGCTTGAAATGGGGTCATCAATTTATCTCCTAGCTTCCCTGCAACCAAGGCATGGTTGGAGTGTTGTTCATATTTAACCTGTCGATACTACATGTTTAGAATGTTAATATTGAAATATCTTTGCATTTCTTGGATTCCTTGTTCATAGTGTATTATTGTTAAATATTATGTTGAATTCTGTTAGGCCATATTTATTTTTAATTTTAAATATATACTCATGGGTGAAATATCTGTGTAGTGTATTTTTTTTTCCTTTGTTGGACTTTGCTATCAGAGCTATTCTTGCTTTATAAGGTTAACTGGATAGCATTTCATCATTTTTAATATTCTGAAATTGATATGGCATAGGAATAATCTTGAAAAGTTGGAAGAATTCACTGTTCAGACTCATCTGAGCCATTTGGTAAGGTAATTGTTTGATAATTAAAAATTTTTCTTTTCTAATTCTTATCTTATTCATATCTTATTCATATTTACTATTTTTCTTGTCAATTGGCAACATATTCCTACAGAAAGCTATGTATTTAGTTGAGATTTATAAGTTATATGCATAGAGTTGCATATATTTTGTCAGTTTTAATATTCATTTCTAATATTGCATCATTTTCTTTTTCCTTTCTGATGGTGTTTCTGATTTTTTTCTTAGAATAGAATTTTTAGAAAGTAATTTTTTTCTTGTTTCATTTGTTTTTAAATTAAATGCTTTCTCTATATGTCTCAGACTACTATACTCATACCAGTATGACACCATCCCTTTTATTTTATTTTTTTAGAAAGATATGTAATACATAGTTCCCCGGCTATTACATATCATGGCCAGTCAACCAGGAAAACACATGAGTTTAACCCACCGTCTTTGACCAAAACCCTTTTGGATTAATTATTTATTCAGTGTTGTTACTTCTCCTTTTAAACATATTTTTGGTTATTGGCTTTCTGCTTTCCATAGAATGTTGACATTCTATGTTGGCATTTTTCTAATTTTTTTTTTTTTTTTTTTTTTTTTTTGAGACAGAGTCTTACTCTATCGCCAGGCTGGAGTGCAGTGGTGCAATCTTGGCTCACTGCAACCTCCGCCTCTCAGGTTCAAGCAATTCCCCTGCCTCAGCCTCTTGAGTAGCCAGGACTACAGGCGCGCACCACCACGCCTGGCTAATTTTTTGTATTTTTAGTAGAGATGGGGTTTCACCATTTTAACCAGGATGGTCTCCACCTCCTGACCTTGTGATCTGCCCACCTTGGCCTCCCAAAGTGCTGGGATTATAGGTGTGAGCCACCACACCCAGACTCTAATTTCTTTTGCTGAAAACTTAATTAATTTCTTCATGTTTCTTCTTTTTTAAAAATAAGTAATTTATGAGTTTTCTTCTGTGTACTTGACCTTATTTCAAACCTTTTCATTTGCAGTGTCTTTATTTATTTTCAAAGTAATTTCTATTGCAATTTTCCTTTTCTTTTTGATACACCAT
Source organism: Chlorocebus sabaeus (assembly GCF_047675955.1). Classification (NCBI taxonomy): domain Eukaryota; kingdom Metazoa; phylum Chordata; class Mammalia; order Primates; family Cercopithecidae; genus Chlorocebus; species Chlorocebus sabaeus. Next base: position 14,191,546 of record NC_132927.1, read on the forward strand.
AGTGTTTAAACATTTTTTAAAAGCTTGTTGAAATTATTTAAAATTTTATTTTAAAACCTTATTAGTGTAAGAAATATATTCTTCAAAATACCAGTTTCTTGGAATTTATGGATATTTGCTTTTTTGTACTAGATATCCCAATATCTCTCAGTTAATTCAGTGGTGTTATTTGTTATCATTTTTATATTGTGGCCAGACTAAGCAGAGCACACCTTTGGAATCAGATAGTCTCGAATCTGATATCCACTTACTTCCTGGGTAACCTTGTACTGCTATTTTAGCCTCATGAAGTCTCTTTTTTTTGTTTGCACAGTGTGTTTTTTGAGGATTTAATGAGAGACTATATGGTGCATTGCTCGATAAGTAGTAGGTGCTCAAATAATAATAGACTTAGCTATTATATTGTAATATTATTACATTTTATGTGGTATATTTATTTCATTTGATCTTATAAAGACTTTAATTAAATACGGATTTTCAATGAAGTTATGTTTTGTCAATTTTTCCATGTGTTAGCCGGGCGTGGTGGCTCATGCCTGTAATCTCAGCACTTTGGGAGGCTGAGGTGGGTGGATCACTTGAGGCCAGGAGTTGGAGACCAACCAGGCCAACATGATGAAACCCTATCACTACCAAAAATACAAAAAAAAAAAAAAAAAATTTTCCACGTGTTACTAACAGTTTCACTTTCTGTGATTAGAAGATGTTTTGTCTTTATTATGAATTTTGTCTCTTATTGATTTGAAATGATCCAGTTTGGCCTATTCAGCGCTTGAATTCTACTCTAGTATGTCTAGCCCTGTGTTCTTTTCTCTGTGTTCAGAAATATTTTTATGTTAATACTTTTTGTTGTTTTTGTTGTTTTGTTTAGTTGTGCCATATAAGTAACATATGGTGTTTTGGTCCTACTATTTTTATTTCATTTTGTGATTTCTGTTTTTTTAAAATTTCTGTTCTCTTTGTTAACTCCCTACTGTCTGTGCTGTTTTCAGAGTGGCAAGGGCTATTACAATTGCTTCAGAAATCACACTAGTAGTATATGAATGCTTTCTTGTAGTAAAAATTCAAACAATAAATATGAATATGACATAAAGAGCATTCCCCCTTCTTAATGCTGTCCTTCTCCAGTTCTCTTCTCCCTGAAGTTGGCCGTTGTTAAATGCATTTTGTGTATCCATTCAGACATTTTCATTGTCATTTATGTCATGCAGGTGTGTGCAAATGAATACTTTTACATATATGCATTTGTAATTTATATTATTCTACATCTTAATTTTTTTCACTTAAAATACTTGAATATATATCTTTGCACACATATGTGTATTTTTCCGTTTGGAATTCCTAGTCAAAGTGTATGTATATTTCAAATCTTAGAAGATTATATATATTTGCATTTTTTTAATAATGCAGTCTAACCTTTTCATTTACTTGAGAAAATACATATTGTTTTTGAAAAATATGTCATGAGCTAGAAGGAGAAAGTTAATAATATAAAGTATATGAAAAGATTACCTTTATGTAAAAGATTGGTGAATATTAATTTGCATAAGTCAATGTGGCATCCATGAAAATATGATGCTCACAATCTGCTTCAAGAAAATCTGCTGAGGGGGCATACTTGACTGGCAGCCTCCAGCTGCTGTCCTGTAGACCTAACATGGCATTTGCTCCAAGGCCATGCTTCCTTGGGGCTGCTCCCAGCCAGGGACTGAGCACAAGGTGGTTGCTAGAGCAGATGCATTCCTGCTTGATTGTGATTGCTTTCATGGGCAATTTTGGCTCAGGGACTTTTCATCTGCCTGATTGAATCTTTCTTAGAACTGTTCCGTGGTCTGAAGCTCTTCCTACCTAATCCTTCCTTTCTCATCCCCTTTCACAGATGTCAAATCTGCATAGTGTTCTGAAGGCTCCCCCTGCCTATTCCTGTACCTTCTTTTTATCCTATACTGTTGATGTCTACTTCTACTTGAGCTGACAGAGTAGGGATTCTGTAATATGAGTGCAATGTTTTTTAAACTATATGTTTGTTTACAAAGTATGAGAATATATTTTTCTATGTATGTTTACAGGAAAGTGTGAATATAGGGAATTGAGGGTAGGCAAAATTGTTTTAAAAGAAGTGAAATTGTAGCAGGAAAGGAAGAGTTAGTGAGAACTGGTGACCATGGAGTAACCCACTAGAAAAGTAGTATTGATACTACTACAATACTGAAAGAAAATCAGTATTGGTGGTTGTCCGCTCCCGGAGACCAGGAGAAAAAGATCCAATAGCATTTTCTGGCACAAAAAGATAGCTCAAGCTCACCTGACATTTTCATTTCACCAGAACTGGCATTGACTCTTTCTTCAAAGACTCCTGGTTCTGATGAATGGGAAATGATATTTAGATGCACAGATCTATGTGCTCATATTTTTAAAAAGCAAATTTAACTTATATTTTTTGTTTGATGCTGCCTTTTTAATTTTCACCTGTTATTCCTTTTCTTAAACTTATATTTTTCAGTTGTTCTTTTTTAAATAAAATTCAGTAGTCTGGATATAATATACTCATGATTTTACATTTTCATGGTTATTTAAAAATATCTGGCATGTATTTAAACACATCAAGAGTCAATCAGAATCTATATCCTTTCTATGAAGGATTAAGACTTTAAAATGTTTCACTTTTCTCCCATGTGCCATCTGCCACATTTGAGACCATTAAATATTTTTGTTCCTGATAATTTCAGTGTTCACTCTGTGCATCAACAATTACATAGATTTAGCTGTTTTTCTGACTTAATTTTCTTTCCACAATTTCTTGTCTTATATCATTTCCTTTCTTCTAATCATTTTTGTTTTCCTTATTATATTTTTGACTAATTCTTTCCAGAAAGGTTTGTGGGTGGTAAATTTTGGAGTACTTGTATTTGTGGATGTATATTTATTTTCCTGTGCCTCTTGCATTCCAATTTGATGTGGCATAAAATTCTATTGTTCTAATTACTTGCCAGGCAGCATCCAGTGTTGATAATAAGTATTCAGACACTGTAGTTCTCATTCATCCCACTTGGAACTTCTTGGTCTTGTTTAAAATGAAGACGTGAGTCTTTTTACGTGTCATTTTTTCATTCATTCATCAGATAAATACATGCCAGCCACCTCTATGTTTGAGTCACTGTTCTAGAGGCTGGAGCTGCAGCAATGAAAATTCAAGGTCACTAATTTCATGGAGCTTACATTTTGGTGTGAGGTACAGATACAGTAAACATGTACAGTGGATTCTTGTCATTTGTGGTAGTTATGTTCCATAAAGTCACCTCAAGCACTGAATTACTTGATATTGAACTGTTGCTCTTAGGGGAAGTAGAAGGCGAGGGTCCTGTGAGCCTCTGGTTTTCATCAGCTGATCAATACATAACCTTGCTTTATGAGGTTTTCTATTTAAAGACACCTTATTTAATATATATTGTTGATTCATTACCACTGAAGTCATAGCCGACAGCACTATAACTCACGCCTGAAAGAAGCTTATGTAACACATTTATTTTCTCTGTAATGTACATTGCAGGCTTCTTGCACTTAGGAACGCTAGCCAGCAATTCAGCACTATATTAGGGACCATTTTAAAGAGCAAAATCACAAATCAAAAGCACAAAAATGTGAAAAACACAACACTAAATAGGCCATGAAAAGGAAACTTCTTTACAGTATGAGAGCTGAAACAAGAAGGCAGAATGACATTTTGTTCAACCTCAGCTGGGTGTTTAAATCTGCCACTGTGGCGTAGATTTGTCTATATTTTTCTGTAATATTGTCAATTTTTACTTTATATATTTTGGGGCCATGTTATTAGATGCATACAAATGAAGAATTGTTAAACATTGTTTGTGAGTCAAAACTTTCAGTAATGAACTGAGCTACTTTATTTTAGTAAACACTTTTACCTTAGAGTCTATCTTTATTATTAATGCATTGATAACAATTTTCCTTTATTAAATATTCGTTCCCTTACACATAACCTTTCTGTATTCTTATATTTTAGATGTGTCTTTTGTAAACAACATGTGATTAGAGGAAAACAATTAAATAGATTTGGATTTTTTTTGTTTTTTAATTGAGCCTATTTAAAATTTACGTCCACTTTTCATTGTTATTTTTATTTCCTTACCCATTGTATGCTTAATTTTTGCCAATTATTCGGGTGTATTGTGTTTTATCATTTCTGTTGTAAAAGTTATATATAATTGATCCTTGAACAATGTGAGGGTTGAGGGTGCCAATCCCTGCACCGTTGAAAGTTCATGTGTAGCTTTCAACTTTCCAAAAACTTAACTACAAATAGCTTATTGTTTACTGGAAGCATTACTGATAAACAGTCAATTAACACATATTTTATATGTTATATGTATTATGTACTGCATTCTTACAATGAAGTAAGCTAGAAAAAAGAAAATGGTATTAAGAAGATTATAAGGAAGAGAAAATATATTTACTGTTAGTTAAGTGGAAGTAGATGATCATAAAGGTCTTCACTTTGTTGTCTTTATACTGATTAGGCTGAGGCAGAGGAAGAAGAGAGGTTGTTTTTGCTGTTACAGGGGTAGCAGAGGCAGAAGAAAATCTGTAAATGAGTAGATTTTCTGAACCCATGAAGTTCAAACCCATGTTATTCAAGGGTTAACGGTATGTTTTTCTTATTCCTGTGGCAGTTTCCCTAGAATATGCGTCTTTATCTTATTGATATCTAATATACATTAATACCTTTATACTCCTCCAGGAAAATACAGTGACTTCAGAATCCTTTGATTCCGTTTACCCTTTCTTGACTTATGCTCTTACTTTGATAGATCCTTAGCTTTTAAAGTCCAAACTAAGTTTTCATTTTATGTAATATACCTTAAATTTTACCCATATATTTATCTCTTTTTTTTTGCTTTTCTTTTTTTTTCCTCGCATCTCAGACACTTATATCTGGAATCATTTTACCCTCTGCTTAAATTGTATCCTATAGAATTTCTTTTAAGAGGAAGGGTAGAAGGTCTGCAGTTGGTGAAATCCCTGGTTTTTCTTAGTTTCAAAATGTCTTCATATTGTTTCATTCTTGAGGAATATTTTATCTGAGTATAATATATTGGCAGATGTTTTAACACAATAGTGATGTTCCATTATTTTCTGGCATTCATTATTGCTGTTGAGAAGTAAGTCTTAAATGTAAAGACTTTGAAGCTAATGCATTTTCTGCTTCTACTAAACCTGGCCGGTTTTAAGTTTTTCATTTGCATTTCCTATAGTTTCACTATGATGTGTCTAGGTGTATATTTCTTTTTATTTATCACATATTGAAATCCTTTGAGTTTGTAGTTGACATCTTTCATTAGCTATGGAAAATTTTTAGTAATCTCTATCCTTTCTGTATTTCATTTTCTAGGATTTTAATCACGTGTATTAGGTACCTTTTTTTTTTTTTCTCTTGTGCTTGGTATTGGATTCTGGACAATTTCTTCTAACCTATGTTATCGGTGAGGTCCACGAATTTCTCTCTTTAGTTGTGTATAATATACTGTTAAACTTGTTTTTTATATGGTTCTTTTCAGTATTTCTATTTTTCCCTAAATCTGTTATGTTATGGTGTTTCGTTTCTTTGTATACCTGTCTGTCTTTACATGTTTGCTTATCATTGTATTTAAAACATGATTTTAAGGAAACATTTGAGACTTAGAATGGCATTGTGGCATTTTCTTGCTCCAAAGGACATTTTTGTTAGAACCTGAGGTCTTTACCATTTAGAAACAGCTTTAATCTAAAGTTGAGGCTTGAGTTTCTCTGACTACCCTCGTGATAGAGCCCAGATTGAAAGTCCACAAAAAAGTTGATTATTTCCACCCACTTTTAATCTGAGGGTGTACCCCTGTGGTATTCCAGTTTATATATAATTGGGATGTGTTATCAGGCTCCACATCTCAGGTAGATTCTGGACTTTGATTTTTGTCACCCTTGCCCCAAGAAATTGCCAAATCTGCAACTCAGAGTTATAGTTGTTTTGGCAAACATTCTGAGAACAAAGCATCTTTGAATAGTAGGCTTACCTTTTCTGGTCCTTGTTTTTTCTCAGATTTTGGCTCATCTTTTCATTTTGCTAGCTCTCTGATGGTTTGACCATTGTTTTTCAAATTATATATAGCTCTCAGTTGTCAGCAGAGTTCCTAATGTTACATAATTAGAAGCAGAAGTCATTATTGACTTTTAAAGAAACTGTTTCCATTTCTGTTTGCATCCCAGCTTTTATTGCATGCATACCAATTTCAACAATATCTTTGGGGTAGAGTAGGGGGACTTTTTTTTTTCCATTGGATATCACATAAGCAACACTGTAAGTGCCCTCTCAAGATACCTTAGTTTGGGCATTATTTTGACAGTTTCCAAGGCTCCAGCATATAGGTTCCTTTTTTAAAACAAGTAACCATTGATTGTTAATAAGTTCCAAAGTTTTGATATCTATGAAGCATGGTACTAAGGTTGTTGTTCTTATTGTTGTTAAAAGCATTCTTTTAAATATGTAATATCTGCTATTCCATCATATTTCAATATCTTGTGTAAGCATATGACAAAATGGTTTGAAAATACCTGCTATACCATGTAGTTTGTTTTTAAGGAATAATGATGAAAGTGACCAGTATCTTTCTATTATGTCCAGTAATTATCTTACCATACATTGTACTATCACTACTTTCTGAAAATATAACTTGAGAGGATTTTTAGCAAAAATTCAATGCTTAGTGATTCCTAAGTTACCCATAGCCTTCTCCATTGTCAGTAATAATTACATAATATTTTTAAAATCTGACTTTTTGTTCAATAAATATTAAAAAAATTTTAATGTTAGTGTTCGAGACGTAACAATTTCAAAAAACAAAGTAGTAGTATGATTTAATTAATCATTAATCCACTCGACTGTCAAATTTAGGTCTTCTAGGTTTCTGCATATCCAAACCACTGATTACAAGATAGAGAAGTAGCACATTTAATAATAACATTAATTATTGTGGCAGTTTACTCTTACAACAATAAATATATCTACATACTTAACCGATAGAATTCAAAGCATAAAGCACTTAAGGCAAATTTCATTCCAGTTTACATTTAGAATGATTGTTTGTATTTAAAAATGAATATTCATATGTTGATAAGCAAACTAGATAATGTCTTGTTCATAATCCTAATATTAATATGCTACATAAATTCAATGTTAACCTGTGAGATCATAGGATCATCGATCACTCCTAAGATTAAGGATGTCAGAAATAATGTAGAAGTAACCATTTTGCTAAATGCCAACACTGAAGCCAAATTGCAGGTTTTAGCCAAATACTATGGCTGTAGCTGGACTTTGATGCATCTCTGGTGTTTTCTAGAATTACACTACTTTCATATGTTTTCTCTTTTGTTAATAATGTTGTACTGTGAAGTAACAGTCATCGTAGGCTTTTAAAAAGTATTCCAAAACATAATTTAAAATTGTTATCTTTTTATCACAGAGTGTTCAAGCAAGCAGACTTTTAACTGATAAATTTTCATATAAAAGCAGTGCCATTACTTTTCGTCAACATAGCAGAACAAATTTTTGGGTATGTACAATTTTTGTTCTTAATTAAGATTGTTTAGTATATCTGCCTACAGTCCAGATATTAATTATGGTAATTCCAGAAATTATTTCTTGGGTCCGGGCATGGTGGCTCATGCCTGTAAATCCTGGCATTTTTGGAGTCTGAGGTGGGCAGATCATTTGAGGCCAGGAGTTTGAGACCAGCCTGGCCAATATGGTGAAACCCCATCTCTAGTAAAAAAAATGAAAAAATTAGCTGGATGTGGTGGCATGTGCCTTTATCTCAGCTACTTAGGAGGCTGAGGTTGGAAGATGGCTTGAGCATGGGAGATCAAGGGCAACAGGGGGAGACTGTCTCAAAAAAAATTTTTTTTTTCTTGGTACTTCCTCATTCTGGGAAATGGCTCAGACCATTCAGTGCTATCTTTACTGAAGATACATTTCTACTTTCTCAAATATGCTGTTTTTATGACCGTTAGAAGACGTTATTCACTAAACAATAGCAGGATATTTGTTGTGAGTTTTTCTAACATTTCTAGTTTTTTTCAGTCATTCTTGCGTAGGTCTTCAATATCAAAGGAACATGTATATGAGTCTTTGACTAAATGGAGAAACTGTTCGTGGCCATGAAACACAGTAAGACTGATCACTTTAAGTGGTGATCAGATGCATAGTCATGACTTTCAGTATAACTAACTGCAGTGTATCCAATGACCTGACCTTTATGGGGTACAATTAGGACATGGTTTTATTTTTCTCTCACTAGTGCCTAATATAGTCCTTTTTTTTTTTTTTTGAGACAAAATCTCACTCTGTCTACCAGGCTTGAGTACAGTGGTAAAATCATGGCTTACTGCAGCCTGGACCTCCCGGGCTCAAGTGATTCTCCCACCTCAGCCTCTTGAGTATCTGGGACTACAAGTGCACACTACTATATACAGCTAGTTTTTTTTATTTTTTTAATTTTTTTAGAAATGGGATCTCACTATGTTGCCCAGACTGGTCTCAAAATTCCTAGGCTTAAGTGATCCTCCTGCCTCAGCCTCCCAAACTGTTGGGATTGCAGGTGTAAGCCACTGGATCTGGCCTAGATATTTCTTTATTACTGTTTGCATCATTATTATGCTTAAGGTTATGGAACGTGCCATTTTCTTTGTATTTTGCACTCTAGTTTAGTAGAGCTTTCCAACTCTTAATATAATAACACCAGTCTGGGTGTTATTATAGTAAGTGGTAACACTTGCGTGGTTTTCTGAACTATAAGATTGAGATTGCTCATGATTAGAGGAGACTGTCCAGGGGCTCCCACTAAAGCAGCCCCAGGGTGAAGGGGATTCATGGCTTAGTGTATCCGTCATACATTCACACACACCAGTGCCACCTACACCAGCTGGGTAGCTTTGTACTGTCCTACCTTGTACATAGCAGGTACTTGGTGTTTGTTATATCAAGTTGAATTTTAAAAAAACAAGATAATTTTTATTATTATACACTCTTCTACATTAATTGATAGATTTTAAGTTCTCTTCCTCTGTATAAAGTCAGTGACTTCAAACTCAGTATCTGTATTTTAATTAGTATTTCTGAATTTCATTAATTTACCTAAACAGTTATTAGCCAAGGGTTATATATTTTAGCTTACCAAATAGTATTTGTGGCTAATGTATATTTTTCATTTGATTATTTCACAGTATTTCTTATCAAGAAAATCTGCATCATTTGAAAATATCCAAAAATGGTTTGGTGCACAACGTACACAACTAAGGGTATTATAATCTTATAGTTTTTACTCTCTAGAAGAAACATGTGTATTCATAGGAATAATAATCACCTTATGTTTTTTTTTAAAGCATATACTTCTATATTATATTCTCTAGTCTAATTGCATATTGAGTTTTATATAGTTTCTTGAGATGGGGGAGTACAGTAAGTTGCAGATGGTCAATATCTCTATTGTACTTTAGTATATATCTTAAAGTACATAACTGGCTAGTATGAAATTATTATGTTTGAAATTTGGGCCAAAATTCACTATACAAAAATACATCTCTGTAACAAATTATTTATTAGCAAATGAAATGCATTTAACTTATTGATGATGGCTCAATAGGCAGGAAATGCTATATCAAAGGATTTAAAGTAATTTATCTTTTGTAAGTAATGAGTATTAGAGTTTCAAATATTAATGCATAATATTAAAATTATAATTATTAATATAATATTAAATAATACTATTATTAAAAATTAAGTGGATTCTCTAATGATTAGATAAAATAAATACTGTAATAGGTTGTGATTTTATTACTTCCTGTTATAAATATAGAATTGAAAGTTATTGTGGAGAATATTTGAACAGTACTGTGTAGAAATTCAGTGTTGTTAAAGCGCTTTTGAAAGAAAACCCAAATTGATTTTTATGGAATAAGGCATTTTAACAGCTTTTGCCCATTCTACTAGTTTTTTTGCATTAAATATAAAAGTACAGCATGTAATTTATTTGGATATGTAGAGAGCATTCTCTTTCAATTAAAATATAGAAAATCATAATGCTATCTAATTTATAGTGTTGTTTACATATACTTAATTAAACATCCTATGACCAACCAAATTATTGTACTTTGCTTGAACTAACCCACTATTAACTTTATCAGCTGACTTTTGAATAATTTTAAGAATATTGATTTTTAAACTTTTAAATTAAGTGACCAAACCACATTAATAGTAATTGTAACAGAATTAATTAATTTTGAATGCATAGCAACTAAATTGATTTTACACTTTTTCTACCTCTTTGCTTGCTTACTAAGCAAGTAAAATCTGCTGTAGACTTGAGGAAGGAGGATATCATAGCTCCTTTGGAAATCAAGAATGATATGCAAAGCAGTATAAAAGAGGTTATGTTTCAGAAAACAAAGGAATTGAAACGTCAGCTCCAGCTCACTAAGCAAAATAAAACTGAGGAACCCATCCCTGTGAAAAAAAATATAGATGACATCTTCGATAACATGTGCGGAAAACACAGTTTGAGAAATCTCTCTCTGACTCTCATTGAAGCATCTAAAAAAGCTGGCATTAGTTACATTGTTTATCCCAAGAAAAAGAAGATGAAATGGAAGAAAAGATTGAAACAACAAAAACTTATATTCGTGTATCAAGAGTTATCCAAGCCTCCAAAATCCCTTGAAAGGTCTTGTTTAAGTGATTTCTTTTTATAGTTTAAGAAATATATTGTGGTTTTGACTTCAATTTTATAATCTCACCTCATGAAGTTATTATTTTATTCTGCACTGAAAATATGAACCCTTCACTTTTTGAAAGACAAACCTCTGGCTGGGTGAGGTGGCTCACGCCTGTAATCCCAGCACTTTGGGAGGCCAAGGCGGGTGGATCATCTGAAGTCAGGAGTTCAAGACCAGCCTGGCCAACATGGTGAAACCCCTCTCTACTAAAAACACAAAAATTAGCTGGGCATGGTGGTGTGTGCCTGTAGTCCAAGCTACTCAGGAGGCTGAGAAGAGGTTGAACCCGGGAGGCGGAGGTTGCAGTGAGCCGAGATCAGGCCACTGCACTCCAGCGTGGATGACAGAGTGAAACTGTTTAAAAAAAAAAAAGAAAGACAAACCCTCATTTAAAAATATATGGATATTTCATAGTATAAGTATGTGAATGATTCAAATGATAATTTAAATAGGGGATTGATTTAAGGACATGAGGTAAGACTAAATCAATTTGATAGCTAACTGAAATCTTCCAGAAAGTAAAAAACCCAAAAAGTTATTTGAAGTGATTTAGTAACAAAAAACAACTCCTGCTCCACACAAATTCTACCCATTCAAAATAGATATTTAAGTATTTTTAAATTTTAAATTATTGAATTGATTTATAAATCTAGATAATTTTGGGCCTGGTGCAGTGACTCACACTTGTAATCCCAGCACTTTGGGAGGCTGAGGCGGACAGATCACGAGGTCAGGAGATCGAGACCATCCTGGCTAACATGGTGAAACCCCGTTTCTACTAAAAATACAAAAAATGAGCTGGGTATAGTGGTGCACGCCTGTAGTCCCAGCTACTTGGGAGGCTTAGGCAGGAGAATTGCGTGAACCTGGGAGGCAGAGGTTGCAGTGAGCTGTGATCATACCACTGCACTCCAGCCTGGGTGACAGAGTGAGACTCCATCCCCCTCCCCCCCAAAAAAAAGGCTGGGCGTGGTGGCTCAAGCCTGTAATCCCACCACTTTGGGAGGCCAAGATGGGCGGATCACGAGGTCAGGAGATTGAGACCATCCTGGCTAACATGGTGAAACCCCATCTCTACTAAAAATACAAAAAAATTAGCCAGGCGTGGTGGTGGGCACCTGTAGTCCCAGCTATTCGGGAGGCTGAGGCAGGAGAATGACGTGAACCCGGGAGGCGGAGCTTGCAGTGAGCCGGGATCACGCCACTGCACTCCAGCCTGGGCAACAGAGTGAGGTGAGAGACTCCGTCTCAAAAAAAATGTTAAATTTTTTTTTAATATTGTAAGCTCTTATTTAGGAATCAACACAGAAATATTTTTTTCCTTACTTGGAAGTAATAGTAGCCAGTATATTTTAAATTATGTAGGGACCTGAAATAATAACCACTGAAATTCCAAATGTGTTCATTATTAAGTGTTCAGGACATAACTTTCTTATAACAAAAGTATTGTGCAAAATAGTTTCCTAAAAGCTCTGAGGTTTCTTTTTAGATATCCCAGGACATCACAGAATTTATTAAATTTGTGTCCTTTTGAAAAGTAAAGACTTTACTGATGATAAGAGAATAAAAAAAAAATTGTTCACTTTATAGTTATAAAGACTTGCTGTCTGCAAAAGAGTTAATTATCTCTTGAAATGGTGACTTATTGTCCTTGAGAAGACTGGGGCATAGTACTTCATAAGTGTGAGTGATAGAGTGGAACAAAGGCCAACCATAGTGGAGAATGCCATTCAAGTCTCGTGTTCTTTGTATACTACTTATGCTTAAGTTTCGCCTGCAACAAATATAGTATCTGGAAATTTTTTTTTTTTTTTTTTATTATACTTTAAGTTCTAGGGTACATGTGCATAACGTGCAGGTTTGTTACATATGTATACTTGTGCCATGTTGCTGTGCTGCACCCATCAACTCGTTAGCACCCATCAACTCGTCATTTACATCAGGTATAACTCCCAGTGCAGTCCCTCCCCCCTCCCCCCTCCCCATGATAGGCCCCGGTGAGTGATGTTCCCCTTCCCGAGTCCAAGTGATCTCATTGTTCAGTTCCCACCTATGAGTGAGAACATGCGGTGTTTGGTTTTCTGTTCTTGTGATAGTTTGCTAAGAATGATGGTTTCCAGCTGCATCCATGTCCCTACAAAGGACACAAACTCATCCTTTTTTATGGCTGCATAGTATTCCATGGTGTATATGTGCCACATTTTCTTAATCCAGTCTGTCACTGATGGACATTTGGGTTGATTCCAAGTCTTTGCTATTGTGAATAGTGCTGCAATAAACATACGTGTGCATGTGTCTTTATAGTAGCATGATTTCTAATCCTTTGGGTATATACCCAGTAATGGGATGGCTGGGTCATATGGTACATCTAGTTCTAGATCCTTGAGGAATCGCCATACTGTTTTCCATAATGGTTGAACTAGTTTACAATCCCACCAACAGTGTAAAAGTGTTCCTATTTCTCCACATCCTCTCCAGCACCTGTTGTTGCCTGACTTTTTAATGATCGCCATTCTAACTGGTGTGAGATGGTATCTCATTGTGGTTTTGATTTGCATTTCTCTGATGGCCAGTGATGATGAGCATTTTTTCATGTGTCTCTTGGCTGTATGAATGTCTTCTTTTGAGAAATGTCTGTTCATATCCTTTGCCCACTTTTTGATGGGGTTGTTTGTTTTTTTCTTGTAAATTTGTTTGAGTTCTTTGTAGGATCTGGATATTAGCCCTTTGTCAGATGAGTAGATTGCAAAAATTTTCTCCCATTCTGTAGGTTGCCTGTTCACTCTGATGGTAGTTTCTTTTGCTGTGCAAAAGCTCTTTAGTTTAGTGAGATCCCATTTGTCAATTTTGACTTTTGCTGCCGTTGCTTTTGGTGTTTTAGACATGAAGTCTTTGCCCATGCCTATGTCCTGAATGGTACTACCTAGGTTTTCCTCTAGGATTTTTATGGTATTAGGTCTAACATTTAAGTCTCTAATCCATCTTGAATTAATTTTCGTATAAGGAGTAAGGAAAGGATCCAGTTTCAGCTTTCTACTTATGGCTAGCCAATTTTCCCAGCACCATTTATTAAATAGGGAATCCTTTCCCCATTTCTTGTTTCTCTCAGGTTTGTCAAAGATCAGATGGCTGTAGATGTGTGGTATGATTTCTGAGGACTCTATTCTGTTCCATTGGTCTATATCTCTGTTTTGGTACCAGTACCATGCTGTTTTGGTTACTGTAGCCTTGTAGTATAGTTTGAAGTCAGGTAGCGTGATGCCTCCAGCTTTGTTCTTTTGACTTAGGATTGTCTTGGAGATGCGGGCTCTTTTTTGGTTCCATATGAACTTTAAAGCAGTATTTTCCAATTCTGTGAAGAAAGTCATTGGTAACTTGATGGGGATGGCATTGAATCTATAAATGACCTTGGGCAGTATGGCCATTTTCATGATATTGATTCTTCCTATCCATGAGCATGGTATGTTCTTCCATTTGTTTGTGTCCTCTTTTATTTCACTGAGCAGTGGTTTGTAGTTCTCCTTGAAGAGGTCCTTTACATCCCTTGTAAGTTGGATTCCTAGGTATTTTATTCTCTTTGAAGCAATTGTGAATGGAAGTTCATTCCTGATTTGGCTCTCTGTTTGTCTGTTACTGGTGTATAAGAATGCTTGTGATTTTTGCACATTAATTTTGTATCCTGAGACTTTGCTGAAGTTACTAACCAGCTTAAGGAGATTTTGGGTTGAGACAATGGGGTTTTCTAAATATACAATCATGTCATCTGCAAACAGGGACAATTTGACTTCTTCTTTTCCTAACTGAATCCCCTTGATTTCCTTCTCTTGCCTGATTGCCCTAGCCAGAACTTCCAACACTATGTTGAATAGGAGTGGTGAGAGAGGGCATCCCTGTCTTGTGCCAGTTTTCAAAGGGAATTTTTCCATTTTTTGCCCTTTCAGTATGATATTGGCTGTGGGTTTGTCCTAAATAGCTCTTATTATTTTGAGGTACGTTCCGTCAATACCGAATTTATTGAGCGTTTTTAGCATGAAGGGCTGTTGAATTTTGTCAAAAGCCTTTTCTGCATCTATTGAGATAATGATGTGGTTCTTGTCTTTGGTTCTGTTTATATGCTGGATTATGTTTATTGATTTGTGAATGTTGAACCAGCCTTCCATCCCAGGGATGAAGCCCACTTGATCATGGTGGATAAGCTTTTTGATGTGTTGCCGAATCCGGTTTGCCAGTATTTTATTGAGGATTTTTGCATCGATGTTCATCAGGGATATTGGTCTGAAATTCTCTTTTTTTATTGTGTCTCTGCCAGG